>NW_015160313.1:104431-166067 GCF_001447785.1 Gekko japonicus
GTAGAGGAGCCGTTTTTGTGGCACTGAGAAACCTGGGCTGAAAATCAAAGTCAACATTGTTCTGCAAGCCTAGTTCTGCGAAGGCCTTAAAGGCACGACACAGCAAACTCCTTCCTCTGGTAGCCGGTCCGACGCAAGAAAAACTGGTCGTGCCGTTGGAAAAAACTGGCCAGTGGGCAGTCCTAGTGACAAACCACTCTGCCCTTGAAAACCCCTCCACCCCCGATCAGCAGTAACATATGACTCTGAAACGTGGCAGTCATTCAGTTTTATTATGATTAAACGCAATTTCTCTGTGTCATCCTAAGGGAATTTAGCACACCTCCTTTGAACTACAAGACTGTGAACGGATAACACACCAACATGTGTATTCAGTACTGTTACGTCATGTGCACATATTCACTGAACGTGTATTTCTGAAAATAAAACAAACAATAGCCCAGGGAGTGGATAAGGAACGAAGTGTGACCCGTCTCCCCTCCCCTGTTCTCAAATCCCTTCTAGAAAAACATCCAGCAATACGGATGAGAGAAATAAAGATTTGGGAAGCAACCCTGGGAATGTTGTTCCCTCAGACCTCTCGAGGATTCACCATTCGGCACGGACTCAGGAGAAGCTCAGATCACCATGTGCTTCAGCAAAGACTCTTCCATATCCATCTGCCCCCTTCTCTAGGCACTCACCTCCCCCCAACTCAGTGGTCCCCAGCATGGGGCCTGTGAGCAGCATGGGGCCCACCAACACCTTTTCTGGTGCCTGACCATTGTTTTCAGAAAGGGGGTGGAGCCAAGAAAGGCTCTTGCCCAGCACAACTTCTGATTGGCCACTGGAGATCTGATTGGCTGTGTAGATCGAAATAACGATGATTCGGCAGCAGATCAGAACGTAAGAACGTAAGAGACGCCAATGTTGGATCAGGCCAATGGCCCATCGAGTCCAACACTCTGTCACACAGTGGCCAAAAATACCAGGTGCCATTAGGAGGTCCAGCAGTGGGGCCAGGAGGACACTAGAAGCCCTCCCACTGTTCCCCCCCAAGCACCAAGAATACAGAGCGTCCCTTGCCCCAGCCTGAGAGTTCCTATCTATAAAAGGTAAAGGTTCCCTTGCTCGAAAGCCAGTCAAGTCCGACTCTAGGGTTGCGGTGCTCATCTCTGTTTCAAAGCCGAAGAGCCAGCGCTGTCCGAAGACATTTCCGTGGTCATGTGGCCGGCATGACTAAATACCAAGGCGCACGGAACACTGTTACCTTCCCACCAAAGTGGTACCTATTTATCTACTTGCAATTTCTTGCTTTCAAACTGCTAGGTTGGCAGGAGCTGGAACTAGAGACGGGAGCTCACTCGTCATGCGGCAACTCTGGTCTCGAACTGCTGAACTACCGACCTTCCACAGCCTGCAGTTCAGCGTCTTAACCACTTGAGCCACCACAGCTCCTATCTATACCTTGTGGCTAATAAACACTGATGGACTTCTGCCCCCCATGTTGGTTTTATTCTCTCTCTCTCTCTCTCTCTCTCTCTCCCCCTCTCTCTCCCCCTCTCTCTCTCTGTCTCCTCTTTCACAGTGTATTTTCAAACTACCCCTCTTCTCACCTGCCCCCGGACTTCCTCTGGGTGTGGGTATGACTCCGCCTCCCACAGCAGCCATTTTGTGGTTCCACCCACCACCCTGTGTCGGAATTCTAAAGGTGCCCACAGCCTCAGAAAGTTTGGGGAACCCCTGCTCCAGCCACACCAGCTTTCCAGCACCCTCCTATACCCTCCTTGGAGTGCCAGAAACTGGAATCCAACCTATCTCTCCTGAGTCCAAATGCCCCAGAGCAGAGGTATCGGACTCCTTTGTTACGAGGGCCTGATCTGACATAAATGTCACTTTGTCAAGCTGGGCCAAGGCCATGTGTGCCATAAAACGTAATGCCAGGTACCGGAGACATAAACTGCATAAAGGACAGCAGCTGGTAAGCTCCGAGTTGGTGTGTCCTCACCGCAAGGCCCCATGGGTTGGGAAGAGGGTGCCAAGGAAAACCCACATGGGCAGACTGGAGAGCCAGTGGAGCAGCACTGGGCAGACGCTCCCACACTGCTTGACTGCTGCAGATGAGGTTGTCCTGCCATGCTGAAGCCACAATCGGAGTGGCTCGGCCCACTCCCCCCTGAACAGTCTCCTGTTCCCCCCCTTGCACTAGTTGCTCGCGGGCCATATAAGAGCCCTGGATGGGCCGATTCCGGTCCCCGCCCTTGTGTTTGACACCCCTGCCCTTTGGGATTCCTTCTCTCTCCTTCCATCCTTCGGGTTGCCAACAGGCCCGGAATAAAACCTCCTTTCCCATGAATAGAGGCATAATGAGTGGAAATGGCATGCCGATAAATTACACCTTGGTCAATAGCATCCTATTAAGCCTCTGGTCAAGGGACAGGTCCCTTTTTTTTTGCTCCAGGCAGGTGGCAACCCTGTCCCCTCCCCCACCCTCTCAGACTGTACGACACAATTTTAAAAAAAATTAAAAATTAAAAAAAGAACTTTCTATAAATAGCTCAGATACACCATGGAAGATTTTTTTCCCCCTTCCGTGAAAAAGAAGTCCCAAGAAAGCTGTACATAAGTCTTTCCATGTCTGTTTGCCAAACACATTGGAAGACCATACTTGTGATGCAAGGGTCCGTTTGTTGGGGGGGGGGTGTCCGTTATCAGCAGAAGTACTCGTTGGGCTGTCCTTCTGTCTTTGCTACTGCCTCTGAGTCCACACTGGACCTGGCGGAGAGCAACCGGTTGGATTCGTCGGGCGTGTGTCTAGTCAAGTATCCCCCTTCCATTCCCTTGACTTTGGCCCCTGGAGACAGGCTTTCAAAGGTGACGTAGGAGTCCTGGATTTCCTTGGGCTTCCGGATGAAACATTTTTTACACCGCCTCTTCAGGGCTCCACAGCAGACCACCAGGGTGAGAGGGACGGCAATGACACACGCCACGCTGATGACCACCACGTTGATGAGTTTTTGGGTTCCACCAGCACTGGCAACTTCGTCCGTGGAAAATATGATGCACTGCTCCTTCTTGGGAATGAGCCCTTTCATGCTGACGCAGACTATGTATTTGGTCTGGGGCATCAGATCATTGATGGTGACCTTGGTCTTACCTGGCTCCACGTTGATTCTACGCATGTCCCGTTCTCCAAAGATAGCATAGAGAACGCTGAATGCTGTGGTATTATTGGCCAGGGGAGCTTTCCATGCTAATGTGACGCTACGGTCTGTGTCGCCTATGACTCTGACGGAGCGCACTATGCGTTCGGGCTCCTCCTGGCCAGTCGACGGGCTCGCTAAGAGATTTCTCGGATCGTTGATCATGTTCAGGGCCTGGTCTTGGAGCACCAGGTTCCCTTCTGTGTTGGCACGGATCGATTTGGCGCCCAAGGTGGGTGAAGTGGACGTCGTGATGACGTATCGCGCTACCAAGTTGTCGTTGTAAGCGGCCGCCTCCATGCCGCTCATTTTCCCCTGCCATGTCCCTTTCAGATTTGCCCCGGGGTCATCGGTGCTCTCAGAGTCAGTGATGATCAGGGAAATAAATGCCTCTGTGGCTCCGAGAAAATTTTTCGCTTTGCATATGTATTCTCCGGAATCGAGGTACGAGACGACGGGCAAACCTAAAATCGACCAGCTCATTCCATCACTGGAAATTTCTTGGTGTACTGAAAGAGAGAGAGAGAAAACCAGGATTGGGGGGGCGGGAATTACATGTACAGTATTCGCCAGGGGTCATTTCGTAGAAAAAGAGGTCCAGGAGCTCATTAGAGTAACTTATTAGCATAACTTATTTGCATATGCCACACCCCCTGACATCACCGGAAGTGTGTCAGAAGGCAACACCCACCGCTCAGGCTCCACTGGACTGTTTTGGATTGCTAGCTATTGGGTGGGGGGGGAACATGCAGATCTGCCCTTGCAGAGGAGGGAGAGCTTGTACCTGAATAAAACTTGGTCTTAAGGTGCCACTGGACTGTTTTGAGTTGCTAGCTGGGGGGGGGGATGTGCAGATCTACCCTCACAGAGGAGAGAGAGCTTGTACCTGAAGGCGGGCCGGGGGGGGGCTCTGCAACTTACCTGGCTGCTTCTTGCTCCTTGTGGCCCGACTGAGGGCTGCTGGGAGCAGGGGGGGGACTTGTTGCATGGGCCCACCCCCCTGGGCTCCTTACTGCCGGAGCTCCACTCCTGTGCGCTCCCACAGGAAATGACCCCTGGTATTTGCCAAAATGGACTGTTTGGGGAATCAGGGCTTTGTTTTTCTTCTAGCTAATTATCGGAGTTAAATAAACTATCTGTAACTTCTAAGGGCATCAAATAAGAATAAATATAGTATGATCAAGGTTACAGCCTAGTTAACTGAATGGGCCAGGCAGGCCTGATCTCATCAGACCATGTAAGCTAAGCAGGGTCAGTCCTGGTTAGTACATGGATGGAAAACCAGCAAAGGAGTCCAGGGTTGCTACACAGAGGCAGGCAATGGCAACCGCCTCTGTTCATCTCTCAATGCTGGAAACAAGATAAGGTCCCGGAAATTGGGGAATGGATTAAAAAATTACTTTTTATGGTTGAAATGGACAAAATGACAAGGACACTTAATAATTTGGAAGCAGAAGAATTTTTTTGCAGACTGGAAAGACTTTAAAGACTATTTGGAGAAATACTGGGATGTGAAGGACAATTTACTTTGCTTTGAGAATTATTGAAAATTAAAGGATAGTAGAAGGATAGTAGATCTCCTGGAATGCACGCCATCTAATTCTATTACTGTATGCACTTTATTGTTAACTGTTAATTTATGTGTTGAATTGAGTATGTGATTTTATAGAGTTTTTAAGATTTTTATGGTATAGTATTAGGTACATGGTACCGCTTTGTTAGCCGCCCTGAGCCGTTCGCGGGATGGGCGGGGTATAAATATGATAAATAAATAAAAAATCAATAAAATAGATAAATGTATAAGAATAACAGTTGAAGGATAAGTTACCTGTGGATGTGAATAAGGAGAAAGGGAGGTATAAAGAAAATCTAAGAATTGAGCTGGAGGTTGGAGCACTGTGGGAAGCCGAGAAGGGGGGGGAAGGGAGGGGGGAAGGATATAGAAGTGTATAAGTTTTGATATATGTTTGAACTTTTTTTATTATATCCTAATAAATTGTTTTTGGGAAGAAGAAGAAGAAACAAGAACAGAAAGATTTTCAGAATTCCCTTGCTGGATTTGGACAAGTTCCATTCATCCCACCCTAAAACGTTGAAGTGGGAGGTCCCGGTGTTGCCCAAGGGACCACAGTACTAGCCACAGAATCTGGCTACAAGGAGCTTCACTCTGCCCTGACCTGGATAGCCCAGATCTCGGAAGCTAGGCAAGGCCAACCCTGGCAAGTGTTTGGATGGGAGACCTCCAAAGAATACCAGGGCCAGGAGTCGGAGGCAAGCTATCAAAAGTCACTTCTCTGAACAACCTCCGTGCCCCAGTAGGAGTCGCCAGAGGTCGCCATGACTTCCAGGCGCAGGTGCATGTGCGCACACACAAATGCAAAAATGCCAAAGGGGGGGGGCTCACTCTGATGAACGATATAAGAATGACCTTGCAGGTTCAGAGCAAGTTCCATGTTGTCCAGTGTTGTGTTTTCAACAGCAACCAGCCAGATGCCTCTTGGTGGTCACAAGTAGGGCATGAGGCCATGCCTTATACTCTTCCTGCCCCCATCATTTAATGTTTGGGAGCTTCTGTTTTACTGTCATAGCTAACATAAGAACATAAGAGGAGCCAATGCTGGATCAGGCCAATGGCCCATCTAGTCCAACACTCTGTCACACAGGGGCCAAAAAGTACCAGGTGCCCTCAGGAGGTCCAGCAGTGGGGCCAGGGCACTAGAAGATCCTCCACTGTTGCCCCCCTCCCCTAACACCAATTCATAGACTCATGGCTCTTTTTGTAGAAAAAGCCCAGCAGGAACTCATTAGCATAATAGGCCACACCCAACAGCAGAAACTCATTAGCATATTAGGCCACACCCCTGCCAGCACAGCTCATTAGCACATTAGGACGCACCCCCATGTTACCAGAAGTGTGGTCATCCAGCCACACCCACCTTTTGCTTCTTATTCTGTTTACCTTGTTTGTTGTCAAAACCCAGGACTTTTTTTGTAGCAGGAACTCCTTTGCATGTTAGGCCACACACCCCTAATGTAGCCAATCCTAATGAGTTTCTGCTGTTGGGTGTGGCCTATTATGCTAATGAGTTCCTGCTGGCATGGCCAACTTGGGAGCCAGCCGGAACTCCGTTCCTGTGCGTTCTTGCCCCAAAATAGCCCTGCATAGACTTATTCTTTATGAATTTGCCGAGTTATACTTAAAGCTCACCGATATAAGAATTCCTCACTGTGTGGAGAAGTACTTGGTTTTCTGAGTCCTAAACGTACCCCCAAGGAGGGAAGGTGGCCATGGTATAGCCTGACCTCATCAAATCTCAGAAGCTAAGCAGGCCGGTACTTGGAAGGGAGGCCACCAAGGAAGGCTCTGCAGAGGAAAGCACTGGCCAACCACCTCTGCTTCTCACTTGCCTTGAAAGTAGGGTTGCCAACTCACTTTTTGCCGGGAGCGGGGGGCTCCCGGCCGGCGTCCTCCTTGTGCGCGCGCGCACGCCCCGCGTGCGTCACCCGGAAGTGACGTCACACGCTGGGGGCGGGGCGACGCCATTTGAAGGGAAAACTCTTTGTTTTCCCCTCAAATGGCATCACCCCGCCCCCAGCGTGTGATGTCACTTCCGGGTGATGCACATGCGGGGGTAGGGTTTTTCCCGGGCCCCGATTCCGCGGGAGCGGGAATCGGGGCTCGAAACCGGGGGGAATTCTGCCCCCCAGGGGGATTTGGGACCCCTACTTGAAAGCCCCTTGCTGGGGGTCTCCATAGATCGGTTGCGACTCGACGGCACCTATGTACATAAATATTCTACCAGTCATTTTCATCAGGCAACCCTGAGTTGTACTATCTCCCACATTCTGTGCCCTTTCGCGTCTTTTAGTATATGTCCCTCTTGGTCTTTTTTTTCCCCTAATCCCAAACCCTTTAGCCATCCCTTGTGTGGAAGATGCTTCAGCCCTTCAGTCTTCTTTTCTTGCCTTTTCTGGAACTTTTCCCCGAGCCCCAAGCATGGGATGAGGGGCAACAGGTATGCCTCACTGAGGCCAGGGGATCCACTGAGATCCCGGTCTGGGGCGAAAGTGTGCTATCATGCTATGGTTAGTTCATGTCATTTCCAGGGCCGGCCTGAGGGTTTTTTGCACCCTAGGTGGGGCTATCTTGTGGCGCCCCCCCAGGTGAGGTTGTCTTGTGGGGGCCCCCCCTCCTGTATGAGCTGCCGCTAACCAGGAGGTGTTGCCAGCGGTGCTCCAGGCACCAGGCGATGAGAAGGCTTCCCAGCCTCTCCCCCCGTCCCCCATTATTCCTGAGATGAAGCCGGATGCGGGGGACAGTCGCGGATGCAGGGGGCTCCCTCTGCCTCCCCCTCCTTCCTGCCTGGGCGCCGAAGAAGCCCACGGGGCGCAGGCAAGCCAGAGGAGTGTGCGCCTAAGGATGCGGTGTCCAGCTAGCCAGCCAGCCAGTGACACCCGAACCCCGCAAGCGCCGCCTCCGCTCCTCGCCTCAGCCCCCCTTGGAGCCTCCAACAGCTCCCTCGGGAGGCCGCTGAGTCCGATGCCTGCCCAACTCGTCACCTCAGAACTTACCTTCCTGTAGGCCCACAAAAGAGGAGCAAAGCAACTGAAGGAGCGGGGCGCGCGCGCTAAATGGATCGATATTGCTTTAAGCCCCCCTGCTGTCAGGAAACTGAAAAAATATGCAGTGGCCAGGCCTGATTTTTTTCCTTTTCTTTTTTGCAGAAAACTGTGTGTGTGCTGGGAATGGAGGCGTGGGGTTCATTTGCAAAAGATTAGGTATCCTCTCTGTTAGCCTGGGAGGGAGCATGCATGGTTGTGAGTGCACGTATCCAACGGGGAGATGGGCACATATGAGCGTGGTTCCTGCCCAAGTGGGTGGGTTTATGTGCCTTTGAAAGGACCGAAAGGATGTGTTTGTAAAATAAATCAGTGTGCGAATGAAAGAGGCAATGCTTGTAAGTACATGAGAAGGTCCGTGCAGAGCTCGGAGCAGGGGGGGGGCTAGACCCCGGCCCCCTCCGCCCGGAAGAGAACCTGGGGCTGCCCCCTGAGCCTCGCCTTGCAATCGGGAAGGGGGGGAGGACACCACCGGGGGAGACTCCTGCCGTACATCTGAAGTGGGCCCTTTCAGTTGCGCCTCGCGTCAGGCGGCGTGTCCCCTTCCGACGAGGAGGAGAGTTGTTGCTCTTCTCCTTGCGAACTCCCAGCCATCCATGCTGGGGTGGGGACCGCTCTCCTGCTGCTCTCCTGCCACCGAAGCCCTGGCACCGAGGCGGGGGGAGCAGGAGGAGACGAGCGGGCTTGCAGGCCTGGGCAGGGGAAGCAGTGGGCTGATCCATCCCTTTTCTACTCCACCTTCCTTTCCCAAGGTGGCTCAAGGGGTGGGGAAGGCATGACGGCGGCGGGAGGAAGTCAGCGGGTGGCTCGGCCAGGTAGAGGGCGGTGGCGGGGAACGGCAGCAGCTTTTGGGGGGAGACCGGCACCCCATCCAGGGCCCACCACCTCATCCAGGGCCCGGCGCTCTAGGCGAATGCCTGGTTCGCCTAGCGGGTGAGCCGGCCCCGGTCATTTCAGAAGTAGAACTGAGATGTCACTTTCATGACACATGAGATTGTGAGTTGGATCCAGACTAACCCGGCAATTCCCACCGACTCCCTCTTTTGACTGCAACCCCCTCTCGTGTTGTTTCTCGGGGTCCCCGATTCCCTCAAAACAGCATTTCTGTGCGCTCAGTGTGCTGCAGTGGGAGGGGAAAGACAAGACCTGCTCCACTGCTGGAAAGTCAAGTTTGGATCCAACACGTCTATCATGGTTTTTTTTTATCCCACCCTTCCTCCAAGGAGACCGTCCATACCTCATCCTCTCTGAATCATTTCACACTCACGACAGCTCTAAGTGGCAGGTTAGGCTGAGAGAGAGAGTGACTAGCCCAAGGTCAACCAGTGAGCTTCAGGGCAGATGGGGATCTGGACTTGGGTCTCTCAGAACTTAATCCATCACAGGGGTCTGCGTCTACAGCTCTACAGCCAAACATGGGCTTTTCTGTATTCTGATTTTCCTCGCTTGTGTGTTTCCATTGCTTGGGCGGGTTGTTTCTGTTTTGCATGAGTTTTGCTCCCTCTAGAGGCCGCTTCGATATTAACTAACTTCATGTCTGTGTCATGGCTGACCATTCAGCTCAGTCAGTCTCTCCAGGGCCTCAGACAGGTCCAGCTGGTGAGGACTCAGGAGCAGGTGAGGAAAGCCTTGATCCATTGACCGAGGAAGTGCCTGGGTTGTTGACAGATGACAACCAGAGTCATCAACAAGTAAGGGCACTCCCCAGGAATTACTGCCAGAGTCGTTGACAGGCATGAACTCTTCCCAGGAACCGCAAGCCACCTCTGAGGAGGAGGAGGGTATCTCCCCACCTACGCTGCTAGAGCATTGAAGGGAAAAGAGACAGAGGCAGAAGGGAACGTGGCAGTACATGCTCACACCTGGAGGAACTGCTGGCTCCTTTTAAAGGACAAGAAACACTTGGATGAGGATGGGCTGCTGGAGTCCCATAAATACTGAGCGGTATTCTTCACTGGCAACAACTCTCATTCCAGCTCCCTGAGTTTCCTGTTGACTCCCTGGATCAGCTTTGCTTCCTGACTCCTTGTGCTTTGACCTTCATTCTAGATCTGACTACACCTCTTGAGCTTGCTCTATATCGGATAAAAGGAAGTCCTTCTTCACCCAAAGAGTGATTCACACGTGGAATTCACTGCCATGGGAAGTGGTGGAGGCTACAAGCATGGACGGCTTCAAAAGGGAATTCGATAGGCATATGGAGCAGAGGTCCATCGGTGGCTATTAGCCACAAGGTATAGATAGGGGCTCTGGGGCAAGGGATGCTCTGTCTTCTTGGTGCTTGGGGGGGGGGCAACAGTGGGAGGGCTTCTAATATCCTGGCCCCACTGGTGGACCTCTTGATGGCACCTGGTATTTTTGGCCACTGTGTGACAGAGTGTTGGACTGGATGGGCCTTTGGTGTGATCCAACATTGGCGTCTCTTATGTTCTTATGTTATATCCTGGTTCCTTGGGCTACGACCTTCATTCTGGACTCGACTATGCTTCTTGGACTCACCTTGTAATAGGGTTGCCAGGTCCCCTGGGGGGGTTGCCCACTCTAGGGGCCCCCGATCCACCGGCCTGGATCTGGCCAGCAGGGGGAACCCCACCCCCAAAGTGCCGAGATCACAATGATGTGCCCGGCACCAGGGGGATGCTCTAGCAATCGCCCTAAAAACTCGATGGTACCCCAACAATGCAATGGCATCACTTCTGGGTGACGTTATTGTGGCGTGTGCGCTCCACACACATGCCAGAGGACCCCGACCAGCAGCCTGGAGCCCCCCACCGGCAGCCAGGTAGGGCCTGGCAACCCTACCTTGTAAACTGGCTACTTGTGCTACAACATCTGAATTGTACCTGACCATGTCTCTTGGAACTTGCCCTGCCTTGATTCCTGACGTTGGTGCCTTGAACTCCAGCTGGGGGACTTGACTATAGTTGGGACACCATACCCAGATACCAGGGGACCTTCCTGTGACTTACTGGCACCGGGTCTTTTGCCTTGGCCACCAAACACGACAGTCTGGCACATCTCCTCGCATATTTAAACTGCAGGGTTTTACGCCAGACATGAAGGGCTGTAATATCAAATCAACCACTAAAGGAAGCAAAACACATGCAGAACCGGGTGGGGGGGACACACTGAAAGCAACAGGAACACACATGCAAGGGGAGTGAGAATACAGAAAAGTGTTATGTCCAGGGGTCATTTCATAGAAAAAGAGGTGCAGGAGCTCATTAGCATGACTTATTTGCATATGCCACACACCCTGACATCACTGGAAGTGTGCCAGAAGGCAACACCCACTGCTCAGGCTCCACTGGACTGTTTTGGATTGCTAGCTATGGGGGGGGGGATGTGCAGATCCTCGTGCTCCTCATGGCTCGGGGCTGCTGGGAGCAGGGGGTGGGGCTAGTTGCATGTGCCCGCCCCCTGGGCTCTCTACTGCTGGAGCTCTGCTCCTGTGGGAAATGACCCCTGGTTATGTCTCATTTACAAAAGAGTATACTGGACAGGGCAGTTCCAATGCTAGAATAAATCAGTATGTAAAGGGAATGCCAGGAATTGATTTTGATAGGACTGGGTGTGTGTGGTTAAAATGCTCTACAGAAAGGGAAATGATGCAAGTGAACAATGGCTAGCAATTCAAGCGTGAGCCATGCAGAGGTTTATGCCAGAGCACTCAAACAATCCCACAGGTTGCTCCTATGCATATGCATTACTTACCGTGAGACCTCATGTGCGCCAATTGCTAATAAAAGACTCACAACAACCATGGTTGGGCCTGCGTATGCTTTACGGATTAGTAATCACCCTGTCGATTATTGATAATATTCAGTTCCTATTTTCAGCTGTACTTTCTTATACTGGCTCTTTTTCAGACTCTCGCTCTGAATATTGACATACTTCGGCTTTTTAATTGTAAAAGGTTTCTGACCCTCCCTGCTCTAACCCCTCCACCAGGTTCACAGGTATGGGGTAGGCATGGGGTGGGTTCTATGGTGGGTCACGTTACATGTTTGTATGGGGCAGAGAGAAATGATACGTTTGGCCCTGCATTTGCCACATCCGCAATTGGGACCACCGAGGGCTATCTTCCCCCGTTCTATGTAAGGGTATTTTCCCTTTGCTAGCAGAAGCACATTACACCAAAAATCCCATCACACCTTTAAAACATAATTTAAGAGAAGCAAGAGTGTTGACAGGATTCTTTAAGGGCATGGCATACAACACGATTGCTGTATTCCTTGCAAACTGTCAATCACTGGGCAAGCGACATATGAAAACAACCTACCAGTTCCGTTGAGCGGATTCCCGTCAGCTCTCCTCCAGCTTAGCTCAGGTATCGGGACCCCAGTGGTCCCACACCGAAGCAGCACAGTGCTTCCCAGGATGGTCTTCACTTTGGCCACCGACGTGTGCACGAGGGGACTCTGACACTTCCGCAGCTCAACTTGACTGAATAAGACGCCTGCCAGGCTTCGCGGGTTGAAGCATTTCAGCCGGGGTTCAATGAACGCTGTGTTGGGCGACTGGAAGTTCAGGAAGTGAACCATTTCGTATAGACTGCAGTCGCAAGTCCAAGGATTGTCCTGCAGACCTGTGGGGGAGGGGTAGAATAAAGACGTTGGTTGGTTCTTTGCATCACCAGTGCACGAAACAAATGGAAACCTGCATAAATAGATGCATTTTCAGAGTAATCCTCTCTGCGTCCATTCACCCTTCACTCTCGGTCATTTCAGACTTTCTAATTGGGGAGCTTCTGAACGTATGGGTGGGGAGCGAGATCACCCTTGTAGACTGTACCCTGACCTGTTAATCGGAATCCAGGTACAGACTCTGTGCACATATGCATGTGGTGGTGGTGGTGGTGGAACGTTCCATCAAGCCACAGTTGATGTATGGTGACCAATGTTCCCTCTAAGCTGTGGAGTCTTGTGAGCAAAACTTCTACTTTGTGAGCTACTGGCATTACAGTTCTGAGTAATTTGGCCACTGCATAAATTAGTTTGCTCTGGAGCCCTCCTTCCTGAGCTAAGACAAAAATGTGTCAGCTGGAGGCTAAAAAACTGAGCTAGCTCACACTCACTCAGCTTAGAGAGAACATTGATGATGACCCCATAGGGTTTCCAAGGCAAGAGATGTTCAGAGGTGGTTTGCCATTGCTTACCTCTGCGTAGCAACCCTGGTCTTCCTTGGTGGCCTCCCATCCACGTACTAACCAGAACCAACCCTGCTTAGCTTCTGAGATCTTACGAGCTCAGGCTAACCTGGGCCATTCAGGTCAGGGCCATATGCATGTACATGCCTACAAATCTTTCTCCATGATCAGGAATTCCCGACATGTCAGAATCAGAATCATTCTATTGTATGTGGCCTTCACAATATCAAACACTCTCAGAGAGTTTGTGCATTAACATATGATAAAAAAATCAACCTCTACAAAACATATAAAACCTGTTAAGACGACCTCAATCTATAAATCCACCAGGCCCTTGACAATGTTCCCTCTAAGCTGTGGAGTCTTGTGAGCAAAAATTCTACTTTGTGAGCTACTGGCATTAAAGTTGTGAGCGAGTGATTTGGCTGCTGCATAGATTAGCTTGCTCTGGAGCCATCCCATCCTGAGCTAAGACAAAAATATGTGAGCCAGAGGCTAAAAAACTGTGAGCTAGTTCGCAGAGAAATGGCAGAAAGTGAAGAGGACGTAAAGAGCCTCTTGCTCAGGGTAAAAGAGGAGAGCGCAAAAGTGGGCTTGAAGCTCAACGTCAAAAAAACTAAGATCATGGCATCCGGCCCCATCACTCCTTGGCAAATAGAAGGGGAAGTTGTGGAAGTAGTGACAGACTTCACGTTCCTGGGATCCCAGATCACCGCAGACTGTGACAGCAGCCATGAAATTAAAAGACGCCTGCTCCTTGGGAGGAAAGCGATGGCGAACCTAAACAGCATGATAAAAAGTAGAGACATCACCCTGCCAACAAAAGTCCGCATGGTCAAAGCAATGGTATTCCCAGTAGTCATGTATGGCTGCGAGACTTGGACTATAAGGAAGGCCGAGCGCCGAAGAATAGATTCTTTTGAACTATGGTGCTGGAGAAGACTCTTGAGAGTCCCTTGGACTGCAAGAAGATCAAATCAGTCAATCCTAAAAGAAATCAACCCTGACTGTTCCCTGGAATGCCAGATAATGAAACTGAAGCTCAAATACTTTGGCCACCCAATGAGAAGGGAGCACTCACTGGAGAAGACCCTGATGCTGGGAAAGACTGAAGGTCAAAGAAAACGGGGATGGCAAAGGATGAGATGGTTAGACAGTGTCATCGATGCAATGAACATGAAGTTGAGCCAACTTCAGAGGACGGCGGAAGACAGAAGGGCCTGGCGGGAGCTGGTCCCTGAGGTCGCGAAGAGTCGGACTCGACTGTGCGACTGAACAACAACAAAGTTCACACTAACTCAGCTTAGAGGGAACAGTGTGAGCCGCACCCTATAAACTGAGGCCCTGGCCCCAATATTAACACCACCATTGACAGCCTGTGCTCCGCCAATATGACCCAGACTATGATGCCAAATAACTATATGCTTATGTTGGATGCTGACAATGCCCGCCATCGCTACATGACGGCACTAGCACTTATGTAATGCTTTTATCTCTTTATTCAGTGTGATTTTATTCAACTTCCTGTTTTATTTGTCCAGCTATCTCTATGTAAGCTGCCCTGAACATGCCTCGGCAGGGTGGGATAAAAGATTAATTAGATGAATAAATAGATGTGCACAGACCAAGTTTGCCACCCTAATCCCAGTCTTTCCCCGTCTAGTCCATTTTTATCACACTGTTCCTCTGAGGAACTCAAGGTGTGCCCAGTTCTCCCTCATTTTATCCTCATAACAACCCAGGGAGGCAGATCCAGTTGAGAGAATGCGACCAGCCCAAAGTCACAGCACAAACTGATTTAAAGAGTGGGGGGTCTGATTCTAAGTCTAGTCAGATCATAATCCAACTACTCCCACATACTGGGTGCGTTCAGACGGGGCGTTTCAGCCGGCATAAACTGTAGCGGTTGGACCCGGTGCAGTTTATGCCGGCTGAAACGTGATCACACTTACTTCCCTCCCCATCGCTGTATGCCCGTTCACATGCTGCGGGTGTCAGCGTTGTTTTTTTTAAACTCAGTTTGAGCATGCGCATAGGCAGCCATCCACAGAATGGCGATCTTCACACATGCGCAAAACACCCCGTATTACATTTAAAGTTTAAAGGTAAGGACTTACCTTTAAAGTTTAAAGACCAAACTGGCCTCCCTGAAGTCCCAGACTCCTCCGAAACGTTAAACTAAGGGCCTTTTCTTTAAAAAAAAAAAAAAACGCCAGGGCGAAGCTTCACCCAAGCGCATATCGGCAACCTAAAAAAAAATGGTGGGTGAAAATCGGAAGCCTCGGGCTTCCAAACTGAAGTGACTCTACAACGGAAGGCAGATGTTCTACGTGTGAACACCGGTAAGTTCACCGATTGCAACCGGCACCTATTCTGTTGCAAATGCCCCATCTGAACGCACCCACTGAGTCTGTTTATATCTTCATGTCAACGTCTGTCAAAGACACAGGCAGTCTTATGAGAAAGCGTGAATCCGCGCGGAGTTCAGAGGAGTAGACAGGATCGTTTTGTTTTTCACCGTTTCTAATGGCTTGGATGCTGGAATCCCAGGTTCACTTAATTCTCCATTCAGCCACAAAGTTCCGATGAGTGACTAGCTGTTGGTCGATCCTAACTCATAGGATTCTTGAGTGGCTAAAGAAGCCACCTCCATTGTCACACAGAATGCTTTCCCGCCAGAATTAATGATGGCTGTTGGCAACCGGACTGCAAATTCAAAAGGGCAGTCAAGTTCTTGAAAAAATAGGAGGATCGCGGTCTGTGAGGTAAAAAATTTAAGAAGTAGAATCAAGTCGTGGGTGAGTTTAATTTCTAGAAGCTGGGAGTACACACCACAATTGTGTGTTTTGGGGATTGTACTGTGTCGTTTGAAATCTTCTAGAGGCAATTTCACCAGTTAAGTGGCTCAAGTGGTTAAGACGCTGAACTGCAGGCTGTGGAAGGTCAGTAGTTCAGCAGTTCGAGACCCGGGTGCCGCATGACGGAGTGAGCTCCCGTCTCTAGTTCCAGCTCCTGCCAACCTAGCAGTTCGAAAGCAAGAAATTGCAAGTAGATAAATAGGTACCACTTCGGTGGGAAGGTAACAGCGTTCCATGCACCTTGGTGTTTAGTCATGCCGGCCACATGATCACGGAAACGTCTTCGGACAGCGCTGGCTCTTCGGCTTTGAAACGGAGATGAGCACCGCAACCCTAGAGTTGGACTCGACTGGCTTTTGAGAAAGGGAACCTTTACCTTTACTGTGTCGTTTGAAATCTTCTGGAGTCAATTTCACCAGAAAAGCAGCCTAGAAGTACCGGAAGTCAGCATGTATGCTTTCTGATTAAAAGAGGCTTCCATACTTAAGAAACTGGGGGGGGGCTGCGTGCAAGAGAAATGCAGTGTGATTGTTGCTGTAGGGGGAAGTGCCCAGTCCAAAATTTCCAGACTTCATAAGCCCGGCTAGCTGTTGAGCCCAAAGTATTTCTACTGGTTACCCAAAAGGGACTCATAATCCACAAAAAGAACAACTAATATCACAGTGTCTGCTTGCTGGGAATCCGAAAGAGACTCGTAATCCACAATGAAGAGAAGAAACACAATCCTTTCCATTGACAGCCCAAGGTGCGATAGTCCTCCAATTGTTCCCCTTCCTGTCTCTCATTTAAAGTTCCCAGCTGTTCGCTGGAGATCTTCTGGGATTGCAACTGATCTCCAGGCGACAGAGATCAGTTCCCCTGGAGGAAATTGCCCCTTTGGAAGGCAGACTCTGTGCCATTATATCCCACCGAAGTCCCTCCCTCCCCCAAACGCTGCTGCCCTCAAGCTCCACCCCCAAAATCTCCGGGTATTTCCCAACCCAGAACTGGCAACTCTAGACATTGCACCAGGCCTTCTTTTCTGGAGGAATACCAGAACAGAGTTCCAGAACCTCTTTGACACAATCAGGGGTCCTTTCGTAGAAAAAGAGGTGCGGGAGCTCATTAGCGTAACTCATTAGCATAACTCATTTGCACATGCCACACCCCCTGACATCACTGGAAGTGTGTCAGAAGGCAACACCCACCACTCAGGCTCCACTGGACTGTTTTGGGTTGCTAGCTATGGGGAGGGGATGATGTGCAGATCTGTCCTCGCAGAGGAGGGAGAGCTTGTACCTGAATAAACCTTGGCCTTAAAGGTGCCACTGGACTGTTTTGGAATGCTAGCTGGGAGGAGGGTACGCACAGATCTGTGCAGGCAGGCAGGCAGGCAGGCAGGCAGGCAGGAAGGAAGGAAGGAAGGGAAGGAAGGGAAAAAGAGAAGGAAGGAAGGAGAAAAGAGAAGGAAATAAGGAGGGAAGGAGAAAAGAGAAGGAAATAAGGAGGGAAGGGAGGAGAAAAGAGAAGGAAATAAGGAGGGAAGGAGAGAAAGAAAGAGAAGGAGGGAAGGAGAGAAAGAAAGAGAAGGAAATAAGGAGGGAAGGAGAGAAAGAAAGAGGGAGAGAAGGAAATAAGGAGGGAAAGGGAGAGAAGGAAAGAAGGAGGGCTGCTTCTTGCTCCTCGTGGCCTGGGGCTGCTGGGAGCAGGGGACGGGGCTTGTTGCATGTGCCCACCCCCTGGGGTCTTTACTGCCGGAGCTCTGCTCCTGTGCGCTCCTGCAGGAAATGACCCCTGGACACAATTCTTTTAAAAATGTTTAAAAGTTCATGAATTTTTTGCTATACAGATTGGAAACTTCATATCCCTCTTGAGAGCTCCAGCACCTCTTCGCCCCCCAAAAAAGAAAAGTCCTGCATTGCACCATCTACAAATCCTCAAATGTAGCAGCAGGAACATGGCCTCTGCCCCCATACCATCTCAGCCTATTCATCAGTGGCAGGTGTCTTCTTAAGGAAGCCATTGATCAGTTTGCTCCAGTAGCAACTGATCTAGCCTAGCTAGGCAAATGTTTTTGGCTGCTGGAGAAAATGAGCAGCGTCTTTGAGGTGGGTAGAGGCAGATGTTATTGTCTGCAGGACTCCTCACCAACGTCCAGCTTTGCCAGTGATGTATGCTCGTGGCAAGTAATGGGACTGTGCCACCTGATTCTTAAGCAACGGACACATGGACCACTTCAGCAGAGTTTCTTATATATTTACCCCATGTTGCACCTTTGGTATGTACATTCTGTAAACATCAACACAGAGAGAAACCTCATGGTATCTGGCAAAAAAAAGACTAGTTATTAGAAATTAATAGTTTTAAGAAACAGAGAAGCTGTGGACCAGCTAGCAAGGGAAAATGGTAACAGAGGATATCAAAAACATTGAAATAGTTGCTGCCTTTCTGGCAGTTTACAGGAAGAAGGAAGGGACCAGGTGGGCAAATCTTGGGACTGACCTAGACATCAGCCCACTTGGGTGGGGTTTTTCAAAAGAACTTGAGAAACTGGTGGTGAGAAAGTCTGTTGTCGTGAAAGCAAAGCAAAATCTCCAGGCTTGGAGGCAGTGTACCTCTGGATACTCGACAGAAGTGACACAGAGGATGGTTGCCTTCATGACCTGCATAGAAGTTTTCCAGGGGCATTCAGTTGACTGCTACATACACATGAAGCCACATGGAGCTGCCTTATACTGAGTCAGAGCCTTGGTCCATCAAAAGTATTGTCTACTCAAACTGGCAGTAGGCTCTTCAAGGTCTCAAGCAGAGGTCTTCACATCACCCATGACCCGCTTCTTACTGGAGATTGCAGGGATCAAACCTGGGATCTCCTACATGCCAAGGAGGAACTCTACCACTGAGCCACTACCCAAGATTCTGCTTTGGATGGACCAACAGAGAGCTGGATGAAACAGAGAGCTGCACAGTTGTTGGCAAGCTGTGCTTATAAATGTATTTCAGCTGTATTGTGCAATTGCTTATGTGTATGAACTGTATTTGCATCTGTGTGTATAGGTTTGGGAATGCTGTGTAGTCTGACTGCAAGATGATGTGCCAGTGTGCTGCTTGCATCAACATGCTAATGAGGACACACATACCTACCCAAACTGCCTTGGGAAAGAGGAGGCATTCTCCATTACGCTCAGCCACAAGGACTCTTACAAACAACAACTTCACCACCATTGATGGATCTCTGGATAAAACGTAACCCATCCACTGGTTTGCATATCAACAGAGAAGACATCCTGTTTACTTCTCCAGGAGCAAGCCAACAGATCTACATCAAAAGGGTTTCCATGGCAATGTAGCTTTCACACCTTGACCAAATGGTCCCATTGAGGTTAGGGTTAGAATTTGAATATTGCTCCACTCCCTCTAGGTAGACACGTCACATCTCCCTGCCCAATAGGTGTAGGACAGAGGACGGACTAAAGGTAAGAGGTTGGCCCAGAGGCCAGCCCCAAAAGCCAGGTTTTAAAAGGTGTTGCACACCTTTTGTGCCTCGCTAGCTAGTCATCCCCCCCCACCCTGTAACTAAGTTGTGCCGGCTAGCAAACCCAGCTAGCTAGACTTTCCCCCACACACCTAGGCAACTGAAGCTCTGCTACAGGTAATTCTCATATAGCCTTCTTGGAATGCGCATCCAAGAAACCCACACGTAGTGGCTGAGTCCATCAGTGTGGCATAGAATCCCTCTGGTGAGATCTTTTGTTCCCGCTTTCTTCGTTGAGAAGACCAACTCTATTTCCTGGATCAGATAAGTATCAACCGCTACCCCTCTGTGTATTACCTCCAAGTTAGTCTATATACTGAATGCTTCTACTTCTACTCCATCTAAAGGAACTTGTGAGTGTGTGTGAACGAATCTGTTTATTTGTATGCATGTGAATTTCAATACTATTTAGTAAAGACAACATTTATTCTTTAAACATCCAGTGTGGTGTTGTCTCTTTCTAAAGGAGAGAAAGGAGTGTCTTTTCTGGTTCTGATCTCTGTATACAATTGGTCACAAGAACTCAGAATAAGCCCCCGTTGTATATAAAACGGATTTGGGCTAGTGGATAAATCCTCCACAAGAGGACTTCCGCTAACACAGTGTAGTTGTTAGAGTGTCAGACTAGGATCTGGGAGACACAGACCGATTTCCCACAAGCGGCTGCACCGTCCTCGCTCTTCCCTTTCCCCCGATTCTATTCGTCAATTTCCCACTACTTGCTGTGTGGCTGCATTTTGACCCACAGCATCCCCCAATTTTCCTCTCGTCTTCTCGATCTCAAAAAACAAGGATCTAGAACACGCGGGGGAAATCGGGGGATGCTGCGAGTCTAAATGCGGCCGCGCAGCAAGTAGTGGGAAATTGACGAATACAATGGGGGGGAAGGGAAGAGTGAGGGTGGCACAGCTGCTTGTGGGAAATCAGTCACAGTTTTTGAATCCCCAATGTACCACAAAAACTACCTGACAGGGTTGTTGTGAGGATTAAATGGAGAAAGGGGGAATGTTGTAAGCCACCTTGGGTCTGGGGAGAAAAGTGGGGTATAAATGAAATGTTGATTTTTTTTTTAAATTCCGCAGGTCTTCCCTGCTTATGTTCAGGAGATGCATTCCATCACCTTCAGACACCCTGCAAGCCAGCCACATGACATCCTTGTAAGATAATGTGAGAACTGTGGATTAAATGCTTTCACCAGGGTGTCGGTAGGGAAATCCCCCCTCCCTTGTACCAATGTGTGGCCGTAGTTAGGGTCGATATAGGTGACTAGCACCCAAGAATTGTAAACCGCCCAGAGACCCCTACGGGGGTTAGGGCGGTATATCAAGTCGAAGGATAAATAAATAAATAAATCCATCAGCACAAAATTGGGATGGTATGGGATGGTACAATAGCAAAGACTATGATTTACCCAAATGGCACAGTTGAACTGTTTATTTTATTAGATTTTTATCCTGCCCCTCCCCCAGAGGTGGGCTTGGAGTGGCTAACATAGCAATACAGTAGCAATAATAAAACCATAATTTCAATAAAAATCCAATTAAAAACTCAGTAAACACAAATTAATGCTTTGGGCATAAAATATCAACAGTGTTGATGGTAAAGGTAAAGGTAAAGGTTCCCTTGCTCGAAAGCCAGTCGAGTCCGACTCTAGGGTTGCGGTGCTCATCTCCGTTTCAAAGCCGAAGAGCCAGCACTGTCCGAAGACATTCCCGTGGTCATGTGGCCGGCATGACTAAACACCAAGGCACACGGAACGCTGTTCCCTTCCCACTGAAGTGGTACCTATTTATCTACTTGCAATTTCTTGCTTTCGAACTGCTAGGTTGGCAGGAGCTGGAACTAGAGACGGGAGCTCACTCCATCATGCGGCACCCAGGTCTCGAACTGCTGAACTACTGACCTTCCACAGCCTGCAGTTCAGCATCTTAACCACTTGAGCCACTGCAGCTGTGTTGATGGTACAGTCCACCAAAATTATGTTTGTGGAATACCTGGTGAACTAGCTTTGTCTTGCACATCCTGCGGAACTCAGGGCCTGCGTCTCCACAGACGAAGCATCCCAGCAGGCTGGGGCCATGATGGAAAAGTTCCTCAACCTGGTCGCCCTCAAATAGGCAAACTGAGGGCCAGGCACCGCCAAAAGCCCACGTGTGGCAGAACAAAGATACCACAGGGGGTCATACTTACATATTGATTACACATTAGACGTGTTTTTGTCTATTTTGCAGAGTCTTCTCTATCCAGCTCTTCATTTATGAAATGATTCACAAAGTGAATATGAGTTTTAAAAAATGGGGAACTTTCTGCAAGATTCAGCCATGGGTTTGGTCTTCCTAGGCCCCGGTCACACAGGCCGGATATTGCGGGGGGAGGCGTGGCTGTTTGCCCCGGAGTGAACTACCGCACGGCAGCCAGATCAAACGTCCCACCCGACTTCCCACCGACGTCCCGTGGTTCGGGGGAGGTGCCGATCATACCTCACTCCTGCGGCGCGGCAAAGAAGCGGCGCCGCGGGGGTTGTGTTGTATTTTTAACCCAAGTGTTCGCATGCGCCGTTGGGTGCTTGTGCGCACCCGTGGAGACTTCACAAAAAAAAAAACACTTTTCGGACAGGACATGGGCGGGCACCGGATGCCACGAGCTAACACCGGAAACGTGATCTGACGCCCGCCCTTGCCCCGCAGTTTCCAGAAACTAGTACCTCGGAGGTACTAGTTTTTTACGGCGCATCTTCGGACTGAAGCCTTGGGTGAGCCACGGGAGCTCTACACTTCCCAGATGTGGCGGTGAGATCATGCCCGGAAAATCCGCCTATCTTCTGTCTCTCTAGCAATGCTCCGTGTGACCGGGGCCCAAGTCATGTGAAGGGAAAATTGGACAATACCCCTACCCCTTCCAAGTGCTGAGTCTCTTTAGACTTCTGCTGTTGCCAGGAGGGAGGAAAGATGGCTAGAATTGCCTATCTTTGCCCTTCATCTAACATGCAGAATTTATGGGCCCAGCTCAAGAGACTGGCAAGTTCCATTGGTCACACTTGCACTTATCCGCTCCCCTTTCCTTAAGCACACTGCTTAGGCATGAGCAGGGGAAAGGCGAATCTGAAACAGTAGGGATAAGATGACACCAAACTGGTTCAAACTGCAAACACTTTGGAGGATAGGCCAAACATCCCAAGTGGCAGCGGTCAACTGCAAACCGGGACCAACAGCACCATTACAACATTCAACTTTGATAGAGGTAAGGTTGATGGCTAAATTCAATAGACTGACTTTACTGCAGAAACACGTGGGAGTGACGTAATTGTCAAAGAACATGAGCCGGCAACGCAATCTTGCGACAGAAGAAGCAGGTGGCCTTGTAAAATGTGTTCAGAGCAGCACCACCTCAAAGACCCAGATGAATCATCTGCCTGGGTCTGTTGTAGAACCTCCTTCTTGGAGCTACTTTAGATCAGCGGTCCCCAGTGTGGTATCCATGGGGGCCCATGATGCCCACTATATGTTCCCTAGTACCCACTTCCTTCTTCTCGAAAGCCAAGAGCTAATCCTGTCTTTCCTACTTCAAAATACCCCAGAAGGCATCACCTTTGGGCCAGTTTGGTGTAGTGGTTAAGAGCGCAGACTCTGATCTGGGAGAACTGGGTTTGATTCCCCACTCCTCCACTTACAGCTGCTGGTGTGACCTTGGGTTAGTCACAAGTTCTTTCAGAGCTGCTCTCTCAAGGGCAGTTCTCAAGATACCTCACAGGGTGTCTGTTGTAGGGAGGAGGAGGGAAGGGGATTGTAAGCCACTCTGAGACTCTTTCAGGTAGTGAAGAGCGGGGTATAAGTCCAATCTCTTCTCTTCTTCTTCCAGAAGCATTCATTCAGAAACAGCAGCTTCCCCATGAGAGGACACTTGCTCTCATGGCAGCCATGTTGTGGCAGTAGCCCCTACCTGTTCTCAAAGTTCCAGATGTTCCCAAAAATTCAGAATGCTTTGGGATACCTGGTTGCTGGAACAGGGACTTATTTGAGGGAAGCTCATTAGACAAAGTAAAGAAAAGATTGGATTTATACCCCTCCGGTCACTACCCAAAGGAGTCTCAGAGCGGCTCACAATCTCCTTTCCCTTCCCCTCCCCACAACAGACACCCTGTGTGGTAGGTGTGGCTGAGAGAGCTCTTTCAAGAACGGCTCATGAGAGAATAGCTCTGAAAGAACTTGTGACTGACCCCAGGTCACACCAGCAGCTGCATGTGGAGGAGTGAGGAATCAAGCTCGGTTCTCCCAGATTAGAGTCTGCGCATATAACTATGGTTGATTGAAATATATGCAGATTTATGATATTTTTAAAGCAGATAAGAAAAATTATGGTTTTAGAGCGGACAGAAATGAAGTAGAAACTGTTTGGGAAAGTGGAGGAAGGAAAATGATTTCTAATATGTATAAAATATTGTTGAAATGGTATACTGAAGACGAAACTGTAAAAGGCAAATGATAAAATGGGCAATTAACATGAATAAGGAAGTGACAATAGAATCATGGGAATATTTGTGGAAAAATTCTATAAAAATATCGACCTGTACCAATGTAAGAGAAAATTTTTATAAAATGATGTATAGATGGTACATGACGCCTAAGAAAATAGCAAATATGAATCAGAATATGTCTAGTAAATGCTGGAAATGTAAAAAACACAAGGGCTCATTTTACCATATGTGGTGGACATGTGAAAAAGCTGTGGACTTCTGGACGAAAGTCCACTGCGAAATGCAAAAGATACTGAAATGTTCTTTCAAGAAGGCACCTGAAATTCTGCTCTTAGGACTTAAAA
The DNA here is from genome assembly GCF_001447785.1 of Gekko japonicus. Classification (NCBI taxonomy): domain Eukaryota; kingdom Metazoa; phylum Chordata; class Lepidosauria; order Squamata; family Gekkonidae; genus Gekko; species Gekko japonicus. Next base: position 128,573 of record NW_015160313.1, read on the forward strand.
TGGAAGAAGTAAACGTAATGAAAAAGACTATGTTCTGGTATTTGATAACAACTGCAAGAATGGTTTATGCGCAATGCTGGAAACAAGAAAAAATACCAGAAATAGAAGACTAGATACAAAAAGTTCTGTTCATGGCAGAAATGGATAAAATAACTAGAAAGTTGAATAGCAAAGAAGACCAAGAATTTTTTGAGGAATGGAGTGACTTTAAAATGTACTTAGAAAAAAACTGGGATGTGAAACAAAATTTACTGTGTTTAGAGCAATATTAAGTTAATTGATGTTATCTTGAGAATTACTGATTTTATGGGACAAAAGGGAGACGCATTGCGGGAAGCCATTTGGGGGAGGGAGGGTAAATGGGATAATTGGTTGACCAAAAATTATGTTAAATTGTTTGAAAATATCCAAGAAAATAAAAGTTTTTAACCAAAAAAAAAAAGAGAGAGTCTGCGCTCCTAACCCCTACACCAAACTGTCTGTTAGAATAATAAGCAACCGTACAATTGTAGCTCTGTGCACATTGTATGGCAAACCGACATGTTATCTCCAGGGCTCCTTTTGTAGAAAAAGTCCAGCAGGAACTCATTAGCATAATAGACCCAACAGCAGAAACTCATAAGCATATTAGGCCACACCCCTGACAACACAGCTCATTAGCATATTGGGCCACACCCCCATGTTACCAGAAGTGTGGTCATCCAGCCACACCCACCTTTTGCATCTTATTCTGTTTACCCTGTTTGTTGTCAAAACCCAGGGCCTTTTCTTGTAGCAGGAACTCCTTTGCAAGTTAGGCCACACACCCCTAACATAGCCAATCCTAATGAGTTTCTGCTGTTGGGTGTGGCCTATTATGCTAATGAGTTCCTGCTGGGCGTAGCCAACTCAGGAGCTAGCCAGAACTCCGTTCCTGTGCGTTCCTGCCCAAAAATAGCCCTGGTTATCTCCCACCACTGCCACCACTTTTGAGGACACCCTACACCCCCGCTATTATTCCTGTTGCTCATTTTTCACTTGAGTCCTGGATCACTCAGTCCCTTCCAATGCAGAGACTGCGAACAAATGCCTGAGGAGGCACAGACAGAACAGCAACTCATACAGGGAAACAACAGCTGGTCTATCCTGGAGGTGGGATGCCTCAGGCAGTTAAACGCTCCAACGGTCAACCTTCTTGAGCATAAAAGTGGCCAGCGTTAGCTCAGAAAGGGTTGGCAGATGACAACGAGATTCACGCGCAGAGTTCCATTTCCCCTATTCTCCTAATTAAATTCCTTACCTAAGATGATCTTGGAATTGTCGTTGGGGAAGTAAGGGAGCGCCTGGAGGTTGGACCAGACCGCAATAAGCGCGTGAGGAAGCGTCGCCAGCTTATTGCTCGAAAGATCGAGGAACGTGAGGTTCTTGACGTACTGGGCGGCTTCGGCTGGTATGGAGACCAGTTCGTTGTTGTGGAGATCCAGTAGCCGCAGCTGGGGCATGCTCAGAAGGGCTTCCCAAGGGAATGAGGCCAGGTCATTCCCTTCCAGTCTCAGCTCATGTAGCCTCCGGAGTCCTCGGAAGTTCGTCACGCTGAGACTCGCCAGAGAGTTATAGGGCATCCAGAGGAACTCCAAGCTGCGGAGCGAGTGGAAAGACTCCCCCGGCACCCTTCGAATGGCCGTCTTCTGGATGCAGAGCTTAAATGTGTCCAAGGGGAAGTTGACAGGCGTGAGGGTCATCTCTGGGTCATTGCACAGGACAGCTCTGGGAAGGGGGGACAAGCATAGCCCTGAAACAACTCTGCAAAACCTGTAAACTTTGTAATGTTCTTTTTTCTTTTCTTAATTTTTTTCCTTTCCTTGTCTCTGGTTGGTGTCCCCCCCCCTTTCTCCCCTTATGACCAATGCTCCCTCTAAGCTGTGTTGTGAGCAAAAAGTCTACTTTGTGAGCTACCGGCAGTAAAGCTGTGAACGAGCCATTTGGCTCCTGCATAAATTAGTTTGCTCTGGAGCCACACTTCCTGAGCTAAGACAAAAACGTGTGAGCCGGAGGCTAAAAAAACTGTAAGCTAGCTCACACTCACTCAGCTTAGAGGGAACACTGCTTATGACCACTTCCCCCCGCTCTAAATGAATGTTCTTTTTTAAAAAAGAAGGCCCAAACCCACAGAAACGGAAAACAAGAAAAACTGAGGTATATGCATACACAGGTGAGAAATGATCAATCCTAATTGCGACCCATACCTGATCAGCTGAATGAACAGTTTGATGAATTACTAAACTAATTCTGCTCCATCTCACAGTTAAAGAGGATTTGCTCTTTGTTGAATGTACCCTCCTCCAATGAATGCACTGACTCCATTTGGGTGGCCAACTCCAGTCTCAGAAATTTCTGGAGATTTGGGGGGTGGACCCAGGGGAGGGCAGGGTTTGGGGAGGGGAGGGACCTCAGTAGTGTATAATGCCATAGAGCCCACCCTCCGAAACAGCCATTTTCTCCAGGGCAACTGGTGTCTGTCGTTCAGAGATCAGCTGTAATTCCAGAAGAAGAGAAGAGATTGGATTTATACCCCGCCCTTCACTTGGAGTCTCAGAGCGGCTTACAAACTCATCTCCCTTCCCCTCCCCACAACAGACACCCTGTGAGGTAGGTGGGGCTGAGCAGGGCTCTTTTTGTAGCAGGTACTCATTTGCATATTAAGCGACACCCTCCTAATGTAGCCAATCCTCCAAGAGCTTACAGTAGCTCCTGTAAGAAGAGCTCTGTCTCTTGGAGGATTGGCTACATTAGGGGTGTGTGGCCTAATATCCAAAGGAGTTCCTGCTACAAAAAGAGCCCTGGAAGAGAGCTCTGACAGAAACTGCTCTTTTTCAAGAACAGCACTTATCAGAACTATGGCTTGCCCAAGGTCATCCCGCAGGTGCAAGTGGAGGAGTGGGGAATCAAACCCGGCTCTCCCAGATTAGAGTCCGCGCACTTAACCACTACACCAAACTGGCTCACGACCCCGCCCGCAGGCTGACAACCCTACCCATCTTATGCAGGGTAACCGGAATGTGAACACACTGCTTCCCCCACCCCCCCAACATTTCAGATCACAGTCAGGAATGCATGCCCTTGGGTGCCATGCATACGTTCCAGGAAGCATATGTAAGTAGGGGGAGGAGACGGTATTCTGATTCATGCTACCCTCTGTCAGGTCGCCCTGTCATGAGTCTGGAATGTGGAGGGGTGCCTTCCTCCTCGTTCTCAACTCTTCCCTGTCCAGCTACCGTGGGCTATCTCTGGCTTGACCTTGTAGTCTCCAGCTGCTTTTACTCTGCTGGGAAAGTAACGGCTTTTCACTGTGCCTGCTTGCTTGCTTTTGCCCCCACGCGCGAACTATAATCATTGGCTCCAGCTCAATGGGGGGGGGGGATGTTTGATATCACTATAAGTCAGAGGCCCTTAATATTGACGGCCATTCCTGACACAAGCTATACACGTGTTCTTTAGTATTGGAATCACTAATAAAGCAGTTATCTTCTTCTGAAGCCCTGTTTGGTGTGACCTGCCTAAAGCCAGGAAACATCTTCCTATTGTGTCTGGATCAGTGTTCCCTCTAAGCTCAGTTAGTGTGAGCTAGCTCACAGTTTTTTAATCTCCAGCTCACACATTTTTGTCTCCGCTCAGGAAGGATGGTTGCAGAGCAAACTAATGTATGCAGCAGCCAAATCGCTCGCTCACAGCTTTAATGCCAGTAGCCGACAAAGTAGAATTTTTGCTCACAAGACTGCACAGCTTAGAGGGAGCATTGGTCAGGATCCCACTATAGCTCATCTTGCAGTTTCCAATAGACACGGGGGGGGGGATTTAAAAAGAGCAGGAAGTAGCTGTCTGATAATCCCTTCCCTAACGAGAATCTAAATTGAATTTTTTTTCTATAACTTAATTTTTTTACAACATTTTTCCAATATCCACACAATAAACAATTGAATTTTTAATTGTCTCAGAACAACTTGGGGCCAAGAAGCAGGCCAAGCAGGAAAAGAAAACATTTCTTTGCTTCCTTCCTGCTGCCAGGTGAATACATGTTTAAACACCAAAGCTTTCTCCGTCTACTAAACGGCATGAGTCGCTGCCGTCTGTTTGACTTCTCACCATTTTAATCTTGCGGTTTCTATTGGATATTGCATAATGTTTTCATGGATGCATCGAATAAGATTTTAGCAGAAAAGCAGTCTCCGAGTTTATCGGACCTCTCTGGATGATTACATAACTGCTCTGAAATCTTTTGACCCTTCCTTGCTAAGGGAGCCAGTGATAAAAAGCCAGTCCCCAACATTCTATATCATTCTAGTGTGACAAAGATCCAGAGACCAGGAAGGGGCTATACAGAGAACTGGTTGAAGGAAAAATAGGAAGGGGGGGGAGCTTTGGCATTCTTCCAAAAACCATCCCTGTGTGCTGTGTCGACTTTTAGGTGACCATTTTCATCCATGGGATCAAAGAAAGTGCTCCTTTGGGGATACTGTGACAATGAAGACATATGTTTCTTCTCTGGGACAGTAATCACATACAGTGTTCCCCCTAAGCAGAGTTAGTGTGAGCTAGCTCATGGTTTTTTAGCCTCCGGCTCACAAATTTTTGCCTTAGCTCAGTAAGGCTGGCTGCAGAGCAAACTAACGTATGCAGTAGCCAAATTGCTCGCTCACCACTTTAATGCAAGTAGCTCATAAAGTAGAATCTTTGCTCACAAGCAGTGTTCCCTCTAAGCTGAGTTCGTGTGAGCTACAGTTTTTTAGCCTCTGGCTCACACATTTTTGTCTCAGCTCAGGAAGGAGGGCTCCGAGTAACCTAACTGATGCAGCAGCCAAACCACTCGCTCACAACTTTGATGCCAGTTGCTCACAAAGTAGAATTGTTGCTCACAAGACTCCACAGCTTAGAGGGAACATTGCAAGACTCCGCAGCTTAGAGGGAGCATACCATTTTATATATGAATTGGTGGAGCTGGAAGGAGATGTTCTGACTTATGGGCAGGGGGTTTGTGCTTTTTACACTGGAAAACCTGAAAACTTTCTGCTGAATTTTGGCTCGGATAACCAAAACGAAATGGGTTGTATAGCATCATAGAAGGAGGTGCTGACTAAGCTACCACCAATGAGAGTCAGCTTTGAGGTTGGGGTGAAGTCTAGATGCAGACGATTAGGAACAAGCATGGAGACAGAAATACTGGACATGAGTCCCTGGCTTGTGGACATTCCTTGGTTTTGTTCCGTTGTTGATACCATGGAGAGCGCAGCTACATTGGGAAGGGCAAGGACAGAGAATCCAAAGTAGACCCCCCCAAATCTGGGGCAGCCCACAAAGCCCACCATGACCCACATCACTAATCTGGAGCTGGGAACAGCACCAGACAAAGTGTGGGGTTAGCCCTCCACTCAGTAGAAAAAGGGTGGCTTGATATGGGTGGGGGAGGACCAACCATGATTAGCGGTGCATGCTATCAACTCAGCAGTGCAAGGGCATGATTGATGCTACGTCTATGTTCTTCCCTCCTCCGCTGTGCACCAACCTTCTCTTTAGAGCAGATACCAAATGTAATATAGGTGGAATCCTTGTGTTTTATGTTGGTGGATATCATCTCAATAAATACCGTTTGGGGGGAAAAAATAAAGTCTCTGATGGGACCATTTGCACTATTTCCAGGGGTCATTTCGTAGAAAAAGAGGTGCAGGAGCTCATTAGCACAACTCATTTGCATAACTCATTTGCATGTGCCACACCCCCTGACATCACCGGAAGTGTGTCAGAAGGCAACACCCACCGCTCAGGCTCCACTGGACTGTTTTGGATTGCTAGCTATTGGGGGGGAGGGAACGTGCAGATCTGCCCTCGCCCCGACTGAGGTGCATGTACCTGAAGGTGGGATGAGGCTGCTTCTTGCTCCTTGTGGCCCGACTGAGGTGCCACACAAAAAAAGAGGTGCAGGAGCTCATTACCACAACTCATTTGCATAACTCATTTGCATGTGCCACACCCCCTGACATCACCGGAAGTGTGTCAGAAGGCAACACTGGACTGTTTTGGATTGCTAGCTATTGTGGGGGGGGGGAACATGCAGATCTGTCCTCGCAGAGGAGGGAGAGCTTGTACCTGAATAAAACTTGGTCTTAAAGGTGCCACTGGACTGTTTTGGACCGGGGGGCTCTGCAACTTACCTGGCTGCTTCTTGCTCTGATGGCTGCTGGGAGCAGTGGGTGGGACTTGTTGCATGTACCCACCCCCTGGGCTCCTTACTGCCAGAGCTCCGCTCCTGCGCGCTCCCACAGGAAATGACCCCTGAATTTCTAAGCATGTCGACTTCCATACACTGAGAAGGATAGTTTCAGTGAGTTGGTCTACATTCCTAATCAGTGCTCCCTCTAAGCTGTGGAGTCTTGTGAGCAAAAAGTCTACTCTGTGAGCCACTGGCATTAAAGTTGTGAGTGAGCGATTTGGCTACTGCATAAATTGCTTTGCTCTGAAGCCATCCCTTCCTGAGTTAAGACAAAAATGTGCAAGCTGGAGGCTAAAAGACTGTGAGCTAGCTCACACTGACTCATCTTAGAGGGAACACTGGTCCTAATCTGCAGTAGAAGACCTCAATTTGAGGCCAGTAGCACCTTAGAAACCGATAAGATTTTCAGGATATAAGCTTTCAAGAGTCAAAGCTCCCTGAGAAGGCTGTAACCCAGCTTAGAATCTGCTATATATTTTGTGATACACTAGTCACCCCAAAGTCTCAGCTCATTCCACAAGGAAACATGGGATCTGCTAGGGAACTAGACCATAAACCCTACAAACAATAACGGCATCACAGTTACATAACTCACATGCTTCTCTGCGAGAAAAAGCAGCGACCCAGTAAGCAAAGGTCACTTTCCAATGCTCCCCATGACCATTTCTCACTTCTCTTACTTGAAAGGTTCTGTTGGAAATGTGCCGTGCGTACACTAGACTCTCGAGCCATGCTGCTCTTGTGTGTGGGTGTCATGGCTACAACTCCAGTGTAAGCCAAATGTAAGCCAGGAATACAGTAGGTAGCCTCAGGTAAACCATGATTTCCTCACCTCAGAAACCCATCTTCCGTCTGGAGACAGGAATAATTCTGACTCGCCTTACAGGATTACAGAGAAGAATATGTGCAAAATGTTTTTTTTTATCCATACTCAGGAGGCATGCTGTAAATGCCAAGCCCTGCGTTTCTATCTTTATTTTCACCCTTATCAGTTTCTACGTGCAGTGCGTAAGGCGGTATGAGGTTAAAACGTGACGTTACGAATGCCGCCAAACCCAGAGCCAATATTCTCAGTCCCTCTACCCTACAAATCGATCTCTAGGGATGTGTTTGGTTTCCTAGACTATATTCTTTTCTATCTTTGTTTGGAGCTCTTCTAAGCAACGTTTCGAGCCAACACCTTTCATGATGAGCTCACCGTGTTTCCTTCCAAAAACAGGGAGAATCTGTTGCCATTTTTCTAATTTTGCTCTGCTCTGATACAGACGTTCATAGAATCTTCATGCTACAGCTGGTTTTGAATAATCATGGACATGGAAGGTTGGTAAATAAGTGGCATGCATATGTTTAAGCCTTTTTAAAATAAATAGAGGCTCTATATGTTGTCAAAGGCTCTGACAAACAAAGTTCATTAGCTGTTGTAGATTTTCCGGGTTGTATGGCTGTGGTCGTATCCTACACTGCCAAGACCACGGCCATACAACCCGGAAAATCTACAACAGCTAACAAATAGGGGGCCCATTATACTTGTTATACATCCAGTGTGGCTAAGCAACTCCTGTAAAGACACCGTTTCCCCCTTTGCATCGATATTCCAAGAGCTTTGTGTTTGTCCTCTCTTCTGCCTCCCCAGCATTGGACGAATGTTAATTATATTGCTTCCACTCTGGTATGGAAGATCATCAAATGCCATCTCTGAAATCAGATTACAGTGTGCTCTGCAGCTAATCCCGCTGTGCGTAAAGCCACAGAACAGAGCGATTGGGAGAACCATCTTTGCATCAAACAGCCGCACAGCGTAACCTGCATCTGTTTATGGTTCCGACTCAGGCCGTGGACAAGCCGGGTTCGACGAGAACCCCCTCTCCTGCCCTTACACTTCCCGAACATTCAATCATTAAAACAAACGTGCGCGCACGTACCTGGCTTTCGTTCCTTCGTCGATGCTGTGGAAAGTGCAACTGCACTGGGAAGGACAGGAACCGAGAGCCGGCGGCAGCCCCCCAAATGTGAGGCAGCACACGAAGCCCAGTGTGACCCACATCACTACCTGGACATGGGAACGGGGGGGGCCGGGCTACTGGACAAGGTGGAAGAGGGTTTCCTCTATGGCCGCGTCCATGGGGCCGGTCACATCTTGTTAACGCGTTGCTGTTTTCCGTCGCGCAGTGATCTCCCAGCCCTCCCTGAAGCCATCAGATAAAACGGATCGGCTGGGGATTAACCGGGAGGTTATTTTCATGCGGGTGCTTATTGCTTCCTGGAATCACACACAGAGAGGGTTTCGTTCTTCCTCCTGCCAGACATTTCAGTTCCTATAGAAAGCCAGCTTCTATTTTGTGAAACAAAAGCTCTCTTTTGGAATATCTATACCTAGCAAAATTTTAACAAGTCTTCTTTTTTTTTAAGTATCTGGCCTTCTGGAGTGACCTTCCTCAATGTCAAATGACTCTCACTAATGCCAAGGGTCTCAAACTGTGGGTAAGGACCCCAAAGTGGGTTGCCACAGGTGGGTCACAAGCAATGCTCCCTCTAAGCTGTGGAGTCTTGTGAGCAAAAATTCTATTTTGTGAGCTACTGGCTTTAAAGTTGTGAGCAAGCGATTTAGCTACTGCATTAAATTAGTTTGCTCTGGAGCCATCCTTCCTGAGTGAAGACAAAAATGTGTGAGCTGGAGGCTTAAAAACTGTGAGCTAGCTCACACTAACTCAGCTTAGAGGGAACACTGGTCACACTGACAAGGCCTGGGGGGGAAGAACAGGGTCTGCTGGGAGAGGAAACAAATTTGGGTTTGACTTGGCATCATATGTGAAGTTATGTGGGAAAACACCGTGTTAAAACAAAACACACAATTCTGATATACTACTATGTCTTCATATATTCGTTTAAATCATATATTTAAATATACAATGAAGCTCCTAGTGTATCTTATTAATCATGGTACATTGATAACAAAAACCTAAAGAACAATTTATATCTTGTAGAAAAGTCCACAGCTGCAGAGACAAATATACAGACAGGATTAAATGCTGTAGACTGTCTTCCTTTCTGATGAGAGATTATGAGAGATGCAGCAGTCATCAGTGCCAATGTTGTAGGCTGTTTTGCTTTCCGAAAAGAGATACAGCAAGTATCAAAGCAACATGCCTCCCAGGCAAAAGCTGCGTGTTTCAAGAAATTTTTCAGGCAAGTTATTTTTCCTGGAACCAAAGCTCACAATGCTACAATGCACAAGTCAAACAACTCTGTAGAAGGTTTATCTGGTTCTCCATGTTTGCTCAACCTTGCTATGTTTCCCGTGTATTTCTCATATGTGAAGTGCCTATGAAATACAGCCCATTGCTTCATAACGCTGTATCATTATGTTGTTGTTGTTGTTCAGTCGCACAGTCGAGTCCGACTCTTCGCGACCCCATGGACCAGATCACGCCAGGCCTTCTGGTCTTCTGCCGTCCTCTGAAGTTTGCTCAACTTCATGTTCGTTGCATCTATGACACTGTCTAACCATCTCATCCTTTGCCGTCCCCGTTTTCTTTGACCTTCAATCTTTCCCAGCATCAGGGTCTTCTCCAGTGAGTGCTCCCTTCTCATTTGGTGGCCAAAGTATTTGAGCTTCAGTTTCATTATCTGGCCTTCCAGGGAACAGTCAGGGTTGATTTCTTTTAGGTGTATCATTATAATGACCACAAATTAAAAACAAAATCTGAACTGTTAAGGTTTATCTGATGTGATATCCTTGCATTTTATGTTGGGGAGAGGGAAAACAGTGTGGAGTGACTTTTCAAGTGCATTGTGAAAAGCAGGTTTAAAAGTGGGTCCCACTTCGAACATCTAGAAATGCCTGAACCGGAGCCATTCTACAGATAGGGAGTATGCTAAAATACTTGAAAGGATGGATGATAATTACAGTTTCATAGTATTGTAGGGTTTTGTCTTCTTCTTTTTTTAATCTTGGGGGAAATGAGTAATAGAGCAACGAAGAGCTCTGGAATTGGGCTGAATGCAAAAAGGTGGACAAACATTTATCACAAACCTGGAAATCCTGAATTCAAACCTTGCTTGGATCCTGTCAGCATTTCCACGGGCACGATAAAGGAGCAATGTCACTGATCCCCCTTGGAAACTCTTACTGGGGTGGGGGTGCTTGGGGCTGTGGTGGTTGGCAGGAATCAGCAAATATTCCCCCCTTCCTTTTCATCCATGGAAATCCAGTTAAAATCCAACCCCAGGATATCAGGATGTGATGATGTCACTTCCAGGTCACATGGTCAGTGATGTAGAGACGTTGTTGTATGTTGGCTGGGCCTCCCTGCTGCTCCTGGTAAGTCTTCCCCCTTCATCCTCCACCAGTTAGCAGGAGGGACCTCACAACCCTAGGAGGGACTGTATCAGATAAGGTAATGATTGTTTACTGCTTTGGCACCTTAAATACTGATGTTCAACTAATAAGAGGTTTTTATGAGAAAATAATACATACAAAACACACAGTGAAGCAAACATAGAATAGCTAACCAAGAAATAAAGGTGTTAACAGTGAAAAAGTGGTTTAGGATAGGCGATATTTACCAGTCTTGGAGATTCAGGTCTGTGGAGAGAGAGAAGTAGCCAGCGCTTCTGAGAGCGTGACTTTGATGCCAAGAAGCGAGTGAGCATCCATACTAAAGATGTGTTCATGTATTTATAGGAAAAATGTACCCTGGGGCAATATGACAGGTTTGCCCCTAAAACAATACCATAATGTGTTTACAGAAAGGTTCCCAGAGACTTGGACAAATGGCTGATGGTTCCCCACCACCACAGGAGAGAGATCAAAGTATTGAGCAGACCTTGATAGCCCCTCTGAAGGTAGGATGTGGCCGTTGATGTGCGTTGATGACCCAAAGTAGAGGATGGATGAAACTTTCAAGAGCTATGGATATGCTAACAAGGGTGTAGGTCCCAAAGGGGAAGCCATTACCAGGGGTGAAAGAGGCACCATCAAAGTATGGTGCTGCTTTCCTGAGAAATCCATTGTTATAAAATATGCATTACCTTTAGGTGGGAAATATTTGCTTGCAATTAAGTCCCTGGGTTCACTTCCAGATAATCTCCCAGGCTGGTATTCTGCTTGGCATTCCTTGTGGGGTCACAAGGCAGTGTGTTAGAATTAATATCTATCTGCAGTGATATTAGTATGAAGGGTGTTTGTATCTGTCTGTAACTGAGGATGATCGGGGGCCTGGAGACCAAGCCCTAAGAGGAAAGCCTGAGGGACTTGGGAATGTTTAGTCTGGAGAAGAGGAGCCTGAGGGGGGGTATGATTGCTGTCTTCAAGTATTTGAAGGGCTCTCATTTAAAGAGGGCAGGGAGCTGTTCCTGTTGGCAGCAGAGGATAAGACTGGCAAGAAGGAGGAGGAGGAGGAGGAGATTGGATTTATACCCCGCCCTTCACTCGAAGTCTCAGAGCGGCTGACAAACTCCTTTCCCTTCCTCTCCCCACAACAGACACCCTGTGAGGTAGGTGGGGTGGGTGGGGCTGAGAGAACTCTGACACAAACTGCTCTTTTTCAAGGACAGCTGTGCCAGAGCTTGTGACTGACCCAAGGTCACATCAGCCAGGTGCAAGTGGAGGAGTGGGGAATAAAACCCGGTTCTCCCAGATTAGAGTCCACACACTTAACCACTACACCAAACCGGCTGTAATTTAATGGGTTTAAATTAAGGGCGGGGAGGTACCAGCTGGATAGTAGGGAAAAACTTTTTTACAGTAAGGGTTGTGCCACAGTGGAATCAGCTGCCTCAGGAGGTGGTGAGCTCCCCCTCACTGGCAGTCTTGAAGCAGCGGCTGGACAAACACTTGTCAGGGATGCTCTAGGATGATCCTGTGTTGAGCAGGGGGTTGGATTAGATGACCTGTATGGCCCCTTCCAACTCTGGTTGATCCTATGATTCTACCACCACCAAGCTGCCAATCTGAAAGAGAACTGACTGCTAACAAGAGTCTAGATCACTGGCCTTCAGTTTCCAGACTTGGGACTCATTGAGCCGTGAGCGTGTGAAAGGTAAGGCTATCAGTCTGGCAGTGGCAGTGACCTGGGCCTCCATATAAAGACACGTCCTCTCTTCTGAGTTCCCTCTTCAAACTCCACCATCCCCCAGCACCAGCCTCAAATCTCCAGGAGTTTCCCAAGCCAGAGTCGACCACCCTGGTCTGATAGAAGGTCACATGATGGGCAGACTTACGGCCTTACTGGTGTCAAGGCTAGCACCAGGAGGTGTCCTGTAATGTGGAACAGGCCAAGGGTCAGAGCCACGAAGGAATCCTCTGCACCTCGTTGGGTGATGTTGCTCACCAACAGGGGTTGTTTCGTAGAAAAAGAGCTAGGGGGACTCATTATCATAACTCATTAGCATATGCCACACCCCCTGACATCACCGGAAGTGTGTCATAAGGCCACACGCCCCACCCCCAACGGTCCCGGCCGCCGATGGCAGCCTTGCAGCTCCACTGCCAAGCCCCATGAGGGGCCCGGCGGTGGACCTGCAAGGCCGGCGGGAGTGCAAGGAAGCCCCACAAAGGCCCTCCCTGGCCCCAGGCAGGCAAGGGTGGGGAGAGGCAGGGAGGAAGCAACTTACCCTCCCTCTTCTCCTGCCTCCTCCTTGCTGAATGAGGGCTGGAAGCGGGGCAGCCGGAAGCAGGGGGCGAGGCTTCGTCATGTGCCCCGCCCCCCATACCTCACCCGGGGGAACTGCGATCCCCCGCGATCCCCCCTGAAATGACCTCTGCTCACCAAGGAAGACATGAGGCATTGTGCACTTGATCTACACATGTGTACTAGCAGCAGGGTCTCCCCAAAAAAAGCAAAAAATGGTAGCTCAGTAAAGGGCTTGAAACCCAGCAGATAGGGCTCTGAGATCCACCTGAGGGCCCAGACCCATGGGTTGAAGAGCAATGGTCTAGACCAGGGATCCCCAACATGGTACTCACCGACACACCTTTTCTGGTGCCCACCAAGTGTTTTTTAGGAAGTGGGTGGGACCAGGTAGGGCTTTTGCCCAGCAAGGCTTCTGATAGATATGGAAGATGTGTCTATCAGCAGCTACTAGCCATGATGACTTAACAAGGCTCTTTTTGTAGCAGGAACTTCTTTGCATATTAGGCGACACACCCCTAATGTAGCCAATCCTCCAAGAGCTTACAGTAGCCCCTGTAAGAAGAGCTCTGTAAGCTCTTGGAGGATTGGCTACATATGGGGTGTATTGCCTAATATGCAAAGGAGTTCCTGCTACAAAAAGAGCCCTCCACATTCAGAGGCAGTCAAGCTCTGAATCCTAGTATCAGGAGACAACATCAGGGGAAGGTCTCATCCTCTCTGCTGTGTTGTTGGCCCTCTAGGAACTGGTTGGCCACTGTGTGAGACAGGATGTTGGAATAAATGGACCACTGGTCTAATCCAGCAACGCAGTTCTTGTGTTCTTATGATTGACTGTTGAAAATGTGATTGGCCATGCAAATTTTTTTAAACTGTTGCTTTAGCAGCAGCTGCCACTACAGCACAAGGACCCACACTGTGTTACCTAAGTTAAGCTCTGGCAGTCATTATGCAGGTGGCTCTGTCTTCTGCAGCAGCCATTTTGTGGCAGCCATTTTGTGGCTGCACCCATCATGCTGCGTCAGAATTCCAAATGTGCCCGCAAGCTCAAAAACATTGTGTACCCCTGGTCTAGACGATCATGAGCGGTGGCACAGAGGATTTATCCTCTGGTTACAGTAACATCTGAACTGAATAGAACTGCTGTCAGTTCTAGCCCATGCTGGTGTGAGCTACCAGCCTTGTCCCCAGCTCGCCATCCACCCAGCGATTCAAAAGCTTCGGTGAGTAGATAAAATGGGTACCACTCGTTAGAGAGGGTGGGCACACTAAACCCCCCCGGTGGGGGGGAGGCATTAGCCAGCGAAACGGAATGTCCAGCTCGTAAGCTCATAAGCGTGGAAAGATCTCTTCGGCATTAAGAAGCCTACGATGGGCCAATCCAGCCAGGCGGTGGCAGTGCGGTGCTGCAACTCGAAGCAGCCCTGGAACAATTGACGTCATCAAGCCAAGCCGAGTGAATGCCTTCCGGACCACGTCTAAGTCTACAGCTGAACAAAAATCCCCGTTGGCTGCAAACGTGAGCAACTTAAATATTTATATGTTGTCCTCCCTTACCCCCTATGAATCATTGTTAGTCCATTGTTAATATGTGTAACTGTAAATCACTCAGAGCCAGCAGCTTTGCAGGATTGAGCGATTAATAAATCGAAAGATATTATTATTATTATTATTATTATTATCATCATCATCATCATCATCATCATCATCATCATCTTCTGTGATCACCTTGCTATAGACCGGTACCATGTACAGTGGCAGAGTGGCCTAAATCAGGGGTTACCAATCTTTCCTTTAACGGGAACTACCAGGAAGAGCACCAGAAATGAAGCAATCGGTTTAGCATCACCCCCCAAAAATCCTATGAAATGAAAAAACTTTTGGAAAAAAGCTGCAGCATGTGCTTACACAATCATGCCCTGTGTCTTCTAGGGCAGGGGTGTCAAACATGCGGCCAGGGGATCCGTGGGATCCCGCCGCGGCGTCTCAACGTTGGCGCGGCTTTTAAAAGCCGCGCCTTTAGAGGCTTTTCCCCTGCCGTGTGGCAGGGGCCAATGAAAAGTAATTCTGGAACCCTTCCAAAGAGAAGTAACAATGGTGGACACAATCCTGCCAATATCAAGCCATGTTAAGTCCCGTTTCTCTTACTGTGTGAAGGATGTAAAACTTGAACCCCTCCACATCAAAATCAGTGTAACGTTGGGGGAAAGCCTAAGCAGGTCTTCTCAAAAGTAAGTCACATTTTATTCCATGGGGCCTACTCCCGGGAAAGTGTTCTTAGGATTGCAGCCTTTGATTGGCTCGCTACCCGTATTAAAGGAACCAATTATCTTCAGCTTCCTTTGGGATAATAAAGAATTAAAATATACGTACCCTCTTATTTTGGAGGCAACAGTCAAATTCCTGTTGCTCTGAGATCAGGCCAGGTCCTTATTCCTAAGGAGGGGGGGGAATGGCAAAAATATAATATTTTTAACAAGCCCCACGGAATAGACCTGATTTGGATTCTGAGGAGACCTTCCCTATAACTTTGTTGTAGCGTGTAACTTTGCTTAGGATGGCACTGCAAATATCGAAGGCAATCTTTCACATTGCCAGCTACTTGATTCTTTAACTGAAAAGGCTGAGGATCAAACCTGGGACCTTCGACATGCAAAGCAGATGCTCTGCCACTGAGCCACAGCCCCACTGCTCTAGTTCTGTGGAAGTGAGGTGGCTCACACTGTTGTTTGCTCAAATATTACCCAACATTAACCTGTTCCTTAGGGACACCAGGTCTCCACCTGCTCTGCCCACCACCACTCAGTAGGGCAGTTGGGGAACAATGACTGCAATACTTGGAATCTCGCCTATGGCATGATGTCACTGCCAGGAAATAACCAGAAGGGAAAGCAGTGGGACAATGAAACTGGAGGTTTCTCCCTTCCCTAAACTGAAACTTGCAGTAAGCATTTTATGGGTGGAATAAGCAGGGGTCATTTCCTGCAGGAGCGCACAGGAGCGGAGCTCCGGCAGTAAAGAGCCCAGGGGGCGGGCACATGCAACAAGCCCCGTCCCCTGCTCCCAGCAGCCCTCAGTCAGAGCAAGAAGCAGGCAGGTAAGTTGCAGAGCTCCCCCCTGCCCCCCTGGTCCAAAACAATCCAGTGGCAACTTTAAGACCAAGTTTTATTCAGGTACAAGCTCTCCCTCCTCTGTGAGGACAGATCTGCATGTCCCCCCCCCCACAATAGCTAGCAATCCAAAACAGTCCAGTGGAGCCTGAGCGGTGGGTGTTGCCTTCTGACACACTTCCGGTGATGTCAGGGGGTGTGGCATATGCAAATAAGTTATGCTAATGAGTTATGCTAATGAGCTCCTGCACCTCTTTTTCTATGAAATGACCCCTGGGAATAAGACATGTGATCATCACGCCTGTCTGAGCTCTTTGTCATACACTACCTGTCAGCCTGCTCTCTACCAAGGTATTCTTTCCATCTGCATGGAAGGCAAGGGAATCCTCGAAGGGAGCATCAAGGCCGGCATGAAGCAAGCCGGTAAGCCATGGTGGCCAAATTCACGTGGCAGCCTAAGGTGGCCAAGCTGCGGCCATCAATCCCTAGAAGAATTCAAGGAGCAGGAGTTGGTGTGCCGCCATTGCACCAGCATGAAGAGAAGAAGAGGAAGAGATTGGATTTATGCCCCACACTCCACTCGGAGTCTCAGAGAGGCTTACGATCTCCTTTCCCTTCCCTTTCCCTCCCCACAACCGACACCCTGTGAGGTAGGCGGGGCTGAGAGAGCTCTTTCAAGAACTGCCCTTTCAAGGACAGCTCTTGTTAGAACTATGGCTTGCCCAAGGTCATCCAGCAGGTGCAAGTGGAGGCGTGGGGAATCAAACCCGGTTCTCCCAGATTAGAGTCCACACACTTAACCACTGCACCAAACTGGCATGCTGCTATCACTTCCTGTGAGAACCAGAAGTGACATCACGGGATGGTCTAGGATTTGCAAAAACTTGTTTTCACCAGGAGTGACATCAGTGCACCACCAGAATGCTGGCATGCACCCTGATTCCCACAATTCCCCCCACCCGTTTCTTCCCACCAGCACTTCACGTGCCATCAGGCAAAATACCAGTTTGCCAGGCAAACCCCTAGTACATCCGGAGACCTGGAAGCCCTGTATGCCCATGAGCATGTGTGAAAAACAGAAACCCAGTTCTAAATGTGATGCCTTAAAAATAGGAGTTTAATGAGAGATTAATGACAAGGCTGATTTACAATCACATTTCAACAGTCTTGTGTGATTTTGATCTGTTAATGCTGCCGGCAGTCCAGGCTATGAGGACCAAGTTCTGGTGGTGGCCAATGCTTCCTCTAAGCTGTGGAGTCTTGTGAACAAAAATGCTACTTTGTGAGCTGTTGGCATTAAAGTTGTGAACAAGCCATTTGGCTGCTGCATAAATTAGTTTGCCCTGGAGCCATCCTTCCTGAGTGGAGACAAAAATGTGTGAGCCGGAGGCTAAAAAAACGGTGAGCTGGCTCACGCTAACTCAGCTTAGAGGGAACACTCGTGGCGGCCACAAAATCCTCCACAGATCTCCAGGCCGAATCCCTGTAAGGATTTGTGACCCTTCTTCACTCTTGACACCTGTTCTAGTAAAGGTAAAGGTTCCCTTGCTCGAAAGCCAGTCGAGTCCGACTCTAGGGTTGCGGTGCTCATCTCCGTTTCAAAGCCGAAGAGCCAGCGCTGTCCGAAGACGTTTCCGTGGTCATGTGGCCAGCATGACTAAACACCAAGGCACACGGAACGCTGTTACCTTCCCACCGAAGTGGTACCTATTTATCTACTTGCAATTTCTTGCTTTCGAACTGCTAAGTTGGCAGGAGCTGGAACTAGAGACGGGAACTCACTCCGTCATGAGGCACCCGGGCCTCGAACTGCTGAACTACTGACCTTCCACAGCCTGCAGTTCAGCGTCTTAACCACCTGAGTCACCACAGCTCCAGTCTGCTCTACACCGGTTCTACGGACTCCCAAAACCTGTCCACTGGTCCAAGTTAAAACAGTGAATCTTGATCGATAAAAATTAAGGCACTTAGGGGTTGTTTGTTTTTAATGACTCCCAATTTGCCTCAGAGGTCTTAAACAACAGGCAGACGCTCGAGGGATTTCATTCGGCAAACATGGCATGCCAAAGCTTCCTGAAAGGGCACATCTTGTAAAGAGGCAAATCCTTCCCGCTGAAACAAGCCTGAGAACACATTAATGCATTATGGCATTCGGAATTGGATTTTGTACTTAAGGCCAATGAAGCAAGCTCCTCCAGACCTAGAGGACTTAAGTCATTAAGTAGACCGTCTAGGTGTATGGAAGAAACAAAAGAAACCCTGCTGGATTTGGGCACAGAAGAGTAAAGCCTCTCAAAGTGTCAGGCAGCTGTCAACGTTTTCTTTTCTCGAAGGAAAAAAGAAACTCCCTGGCTGATCAGGAAAAGAAAAGTTAAGAGAGCCAAGCAAAAAAACCCGAGCCTCTTGCAGAGGCAATGAGGCAGAATGCTGACATTAGAGGCATAGACAGGCTTCCCAAGTACTTACCGTGATTCGGTGGGGGACACAGATGTCTTCGCAGGATCATTCCCACAGGGACAACAGACGCGCCACACCATGTCGTCGCCAGGAAGTGACGCCGGGTGACGGTCTGGCAATGGGGCTGGAAACTCGATGGTACCATCGAGTTTTCAGCCCCATTGCCAGAGCGTCACCTAGCGTCACTTCCTGGCGACGGAATGGTGCGTTACAGGGAGGAATGCTCCGGCCGGGGAGCATGTTTCCCCCGCCGGATCACGGTAAGTACTTGGTAACCCTAGGCATAGAATTCAGCACAACAGAAGATAAGATAGGCCTTTTTGCCAATTATATGGTTTTATACATTAGTTATCCCTTAAAGCAGAGGTGTCGAACTCATGTCTTACGAGGGCCAGATCTGACATAGATGTCACTTCGTTGGGCGGGGCCATGTGTGCCATGAAATGTAATGCCAGGTACTGGAGATATAAACTTTACAAAGGACATTGGCAAACCCACAAAAGTCCCAATAAATGTATTTAATCTTATGTAGGGTTGCCAAGTCCCCCCCCCCCAGGGGGCAGGGAAACTCCCACCCAAGAGGTGGGATGACTGAGCTCTGGGAGCAGGCTGCCCTCACAGCTGGGCTGTTTCGGACATGAACCTCACAAACCCGATTCAGTTCGTAAGCGAGCTGTTGTGTCCGCTGACCGCCACCAGAGGCCAGCGCACACTCCTGAGCTTGAACCCGGCATAACAATAGGGACTAGGATCCTAGTCCTTCCCCTGGGGAACCAATGGGACCGTGGCGGGAGATGCAAACCCGTCAATGGGACCCAGGGGTGTGTCCCCAGGGTGTGTATATAGTTGGCCTGCCGGCCGTTGTTGCTTGTTCTTGTTGTGTACTAATAAAGCATGCTATGCACTACGCCAGTCTCTATCGTTCATCCATGCGGCAACCCACTACACAATACAAGCCAATTGTGGTCATGGGGTTCATGGGCAAACCACGAACCACGAAACGAACCACATCCCTAATATCGAACAAACAGGAAGATGTTATTTCTTCAATGCCTTTAGTACTGATATGTAAATGCTGGGGTCATTTCATAGAAAAAGAGATGCAGGAGCTCATTAGCATAACTCATTAGCATAACTTATTTGCATATGCCACACACCCTGACATCACCAGAAGTATGTCAGAAGGCAACACCCACCGCTCAGGCTCCACTGGACTGTTTTGGATTGCTAGCTATTGGGGGGATGGGGACGTGCAGATCTTTCCTCACAGAGGAGGGAGAGCTTGTACCTGAATAAAACTTGGTCTTAAAGGTGCCACTGGACTGTTGTGGACCGGGAGGCTGGGGGGGGGGCTCTGCAACTTACCTGGCTGCTTCTTGCTCTGACTGAGGGCTGCTGGGAGAAGGGGGTGGGGCTTGTTGCATGTGCTCGCCCCCTGGGCTCTTTACTGCCGGAGCTCTGCTCCTGTGCGCTCCTGCAGGAAATGACCCCTGTGTAAATGCCATCAGGACATTAGGCAATGGGGGGAAAGAAAGGAATCAAGAGGACAGACAGACTTTTGAATGATGAAAGGAAGACTCTTGCCCATGAACACAAGAAGCTGCCTTATACTGAGTCACACTCTTGGGCCTCAAGGTCACTATTGTTTATTCTGTCTCAGGTATCAGATTAGGGTTAGAAAAAGCCCAGTAGGAACTCATTAGCATAATAGGCCACACCCAACAACAGAAACACATTAGCATATTAGACCACACCCCTGACAGAGCAGCTCATTAGCATATTAGGCCACACCCCCCACATTACCAGAAGTGTGGTCATCCAGCCACACCCACCTTTTGCTTCTTATTCTGTTTACCTTGTTTGTTGCCAAAACCCAGGGCCTTTTTTTATAGCAGGAACTCCTTTGCATGTTAGGCCACACACCCCTAATGTAGCCAATCCTAATGAGTTTCTGCTGTTGGGTGTGGCCTTTTATGCTAATGAGTTCCTGCTGGGCGTGGCCAACTCGGCAGCCAGCCGGAACTCCGTTCCTGTGCGTTCCTGCCCAAAAATAGCCCTGGAGGAACTGATCTCTGCGGTCTGGAGATCACTTGTAAACTCAGGAGAGCTCCAGCCCCCACCTGGAGGTCAGCAAACCCATCTCACATACAGACATTTCACATCACCCACTCCCTGATAGTTTAACTGGAGATGCCAGGAACTGAACCCGGGACTTCCTGGAAACTAAGCAGATGCTCTAGCACTGAGCCACGGCCCTGCCCCCACGTGCACTTGAAAGCAGTGCTCTCTCACAGTCTGTTTCTCACGCACACAAAAATATTTATCAAGAGCCACAACCCTTGCTTCAGTTGAAACCAGGGATTGCCTACATTGAGATAGATGGTTTGAGTCTGTCAGTTTCTCATCTGCAGACCCAGGGCCGGAAGTGCCTTTCTTTCTTTTTCCTCCTGGATGAGCCGGTTTTTTTCCAATCAACTTGGTGCTTTCTAGCATTAAGAACTTTAGAACTGAGAGAAGCAGCACGTTCGTCACATCCTGCACGTATTTTATAACAACATGAAAACAGTTCCCACTTTCTCACAGACAAGACCACGGTGAAATATTTCACCACACTCTGATTAGCAGTTGGTGGCCCTGCTGGGAGACAGGGGGGGGAAACTGGCCATGTGACTAGATCTGCCACGTGTCTTCCCAATTATTCATCCCCGGTTCACTCTATTAGACCTTGAAATTCCCTAACTTATATGGTGGTGTTTCTGTCTCAAGCCTGGCTTTCAAAGGAGCCAAGAAGAAAATTAGATTAGTCACACACATTAAAGTTCTTGTTATTTTGAGCGGAATTATTATCAAAAGTCTGTTGGTGTGTAGAAGGAGAATGACACTCTTTACTATGAACTGCGTATTATTTATTTATTTATTTCCACGCATTAAAGAAAGAAAGAACAACAAGGGGAGAAACTCAAAATCCAGCAACAGGAAGGAAGGAAGGAAGGAAGGAAGGAAGGAAGGAAGGAAGGAAGGAAGGAAGGAAGGGTGATAGAAAGTGCCATCAAGTCACAGCTGACTTATGGCTGTCCTGTAGGATTTTCTAGGCAAGAGATGCTCAGTGCTGGTTTGCCATTTCTTAGCTCTGCATTGCAACCCTGGACTTCATCAGTGGTCTCCCATCCAAAAAGTAACCAGGGCTAACCCTGCTTAGCTTCCAAGAGCTGACAACATCTGGCCAGCTGGGACTTTTGTTGGATATTTAGCAGACTAAATGAAGCACAGTGGAATAATGCAGCACAGACATGGGTGTGTTTAACTTCTAAGAAAATTTGTATTTCAAAATTGGAGAAAGGATTACATGGAAAGAAAACAACAACAAGCTCGTCTTTCAAGTTCTGATCTACTCCGTCTTGCTTCGTTGTTCCCTCAGAATCTAAGAAGGAAGGAATGGGGTTTTTTCTCCCAAAGCTCCACCTCTTGGGTACACACAGAATAGCATGAACCATCTCCAATAAATTGATTAGCCAATAGTCAATTCTAAGGTCCCCATTAAAAATAAAACCTCCCCCTTTTTGATGAGAAACCTACTCCACACCTAATTGGTTCTATGCTAAACTTGCTGTTATTAGTTTACAGAAACTTCAGCTTAACCCTTTCATGACTGAAGGGATGATACTTGCAAAACGCAACAGCTATTCAGATCAGGACATACATAAAGTAATAACAAACATATGACAATAGTGGTGGCAGATCTGCACATCAGTTTCTGTAAAAGGTTTCCAAATATCTAAAAATAAATCCATAGGCAATTGTCATGTGTTCAGATATTGAGAGCGTTCTAAGGTCCTTCATACATTGATTTACCAGGGCACAACAGAGGATGTCCACCATTTATCCCAGCCCACAAAGAACTCTTTGTCACACAGCCTGTATATATCATATAAAATTCATTTGCTCATTCCTCACATTTATATCTGAAGAAGTGTGCATGCACAAAAAAGCTTACCGCCAGAATTAAGCTTCGTTGGTCTTAAAGGTGCCACTGGACTCAAATAAACTTTGCTCTATTTATATTCCACCTTAACTCCAAGGAGGTCAGGGCTGCATGATGAAGAAGAAGAAGGATTGGATTTATACCCCGCCCTTCACTACCCAAAGGAGTCTCAGAGCGGCTTACAAACTCCTTTCCCTTCCCCTCCCCACAACAGACACCCTGTGAGGTAGGTGGGGCTGAGAGAGCTCTGACAGAAAGTGCTCTTTTTCAAGAACAGCTCTTATCAGAACTACGGCTTGCCCAAGGTCATCCAGCCAGGTGCAAATGGAGGAGTGGGGAATCAAACTGGGTTCTCCCAGATTTGAGTCTGCGCATTTAACCACTACACCAAACTACACTACATCACATTTCTTTTTCCTCCTAGGTAGGTTAGGGTGAGACAGAACACCTGACCCAAGAACATCCACTGAGCTTCATGTCCCAAGTAGAGATCTGAACCCAAGTCTCTCTCAGTCCATTACTTACAGAACTGACTCACCTAAGATGTTACTATAGCACCCATTTTTAATTACTGTGCCCCTTTGTCAGGATAGTAGTAGAAGAAGAAGAGTTTGGATTTATACCCCGTCCTTCACTCGGAGTCTCAGAGCGGCTTACAAACTCCTTTCCCTTCCCCTCCCCACAACAGACACCCTGTGAGGTATGAGGGGCTGAGAGAGCTCTTTCGAGAACTGCCCTTTCAAGGACAGCTCTGACAGAACTATGGTTTGCCCAAGGTCATCCAGCAGCTGTGAGTGGAGGAGTGGGGAATCAAACCCGGTTCTCCCAGATTAGAGTCCGTGCACTTAACCACTACACCAAACTGGCTGAATAGCCCAGATCCATCCAAGGTCATTGGGGTTTGGGAGCTAAGCAAGGCTGGCCACAATTAGTTCTTGGATGGGAGAGTATCAAGGAATTCTGGGGTTGCTACAGAGAGGAAGGCAATGGCTTACCACCTCTGCTCATCCCCTGCCTGGAAGGCCCCATGGATAGGGTTGCCATGCATCGGTTGCGGCTTGATAGCATCTTCTTCTTTTTCTTCTTGTCAGAATGCAGACCTCAGAAAAGACTAGTAAAGGTAAAGGTTCCCTTGCTAGAAAGCCAGTCGAGTCCGACTCTAGGGTTGCGGTGCTCATCTCCGTTTCAAAGCCGAAGAGCCAGCGCTGTCCAAAGACATTTCCGTGGTCATGTGGCCAGCGTGACTAAACACCAAGGCTCACGGAACGCGTTTTGTTGTTACCTTCCCACCGAAGTGGTACCTATTTATCTACTTGCAATTTCTCACTTTCGAACTGCAAGGTTGGCAGGAGCTGGAACTAGAGACGGGAGCTCACTTCGTCATGCGGCACAATCGGGTCTCGAACTGCTGTACTACCGACCTTCCACAGCCTGCAGTTCAGCGTCTTAACCACTTGAGCCACCGCAGCTCCCAGAAAAGACTACTCAAGTATTAAAAGTGTTTAAGTCCAAGAATTGATTGGCTCAGTTAGCTGGCTGGATGGATGGATGGATGGGTGCTGTTTCCCATTTAAAATATGTGATTAATTTAGAACCTATTAGTATTTTTAAAAGTTAATTTGTCCTTAGCTAAACACCAAGAGAAAGAACTGGGGAAGATGTGTCAGCTGAATTACTCTCTCTCCATCTGACTGAGGTCATCCCCTTCCAGGCCTGGTCGAACTCTCTGCCTAGTAACATCCGCGCCCTGCGGGATCTTGCTCAGTTCTGCAGGGCGTGTAAAATGGAGATGTTCCACTAGGTCTACAGTTGAGGACAGCAATGTTTTGTTTTTGTTTTTAAATCACGTTTCCATCTGGCCTACCACTCCCAGTCTGTGATCCACCCTATGGAGGGAGCAAAGTTATGTGTACGCCATCGTTTTACCTGGAAGAATTCTGCTGTTTTACTTGTCTTTAAATATTTAATTAATCTTTATTTGCTGTTCAGTTGCGTATGTTTAATTACGTTGTACACCACCCTGAGCCCTCCGGGGGAGGGTGGTTTATAAACTTAATAAATAATTAGAATAATAAAAACCCTCTCGCATCAATTAAGGATGCTTCAAAAGGGTGTGAACTCAATACTTCAAGGAGAAATGCAAGCACTCCCAGGTGATGGTACTCTTTGCAAACACCGGGTGAGGTGTGTCCAATTAAAAATAGCATCGAAAAAATTAAGCAGGCTGCAATTTTATCTATTTAAAAAGGATGGAGCCTTCCAGTTAAAAAGCCTTGACAAAGAGAAATGATAGCCCAAATAGCCCAGACTAGCCCGAGCCTGTCAGACCATGAAAGGTAAGTAGGGTCCGTCCTAGACACTACTTGGATGGGAGACCACCAAGGAATACCAGGGTTGCCATGCGGAGGAAGGCAATGGCAATCTTGCCTTGAAAACCCACAATGTGGAGCTTCATGGGGTTGCCATAAGTCGGTTGCAACTTGACGGCAATCTCTCCTTATATATAATTGTGAAGGGGTGTGGCACTTTCTGAACATTCCACACGCTCCTAAACCAGTTGGCTCCATGATGTGTCACTCAGAAGCTGTCCCTATCCACTGGCTGCGTTGCCTGAGTCCCACCTCCAACATTCTAAACAGTTTGCTGTTCCTCTCCCCACCATAGCCAGTCGGAACACAGAGGTTGTTTGCATATGCGGCCTGATTGGCCTTTGCCTCTAACATTCTAAACACTTTGCTGTTGCTGTTGGGAGTCACTGAATGTGTCCTGAGGTAAAATATACATCCCAATTGTCCCTTAAACGTTCACTGGAGTTGCCAATCTCCCTGTGGAGCCTGGAGATCTCCCAGAAATCACTGTGTTCTCTAGTCACAGCACATCATTCCCCCTACAGAAAATTTCCCAGCTATTACAAGTGATCTCCAGATGACCAAGATCAGTTCTCCTGGAGACAATGGCTGCTTTGGCCAGTGGACTCTATGGCATTATACCCTGTTGAGGTCCCTCCCCACCCCAAACCCTGTCCTCCCCAGGCTCTACCCCTCAAATCTACAGGTATCTCCCAACCCAGAGTTTGCAACCCTGTAACTGGCTATGGAACCACTTTCCAAACCCTTGGAACCCAGAAGACATGGCATAGGCGGAGGTGCTTTTCTACCCTAGCTACCACTGCATAACCCTAAATCAACACAAGTCAGGGGTGGAGGGAACCATACCTGTTACCATGAGGCTGTCCTCCCATACTACCCATCTGGGGCAGCAAAATGACTTGAGACAGCCCTGCCTCATAGCTAAGCAGAAGGAAATAAACATGGCTTGCCTCCCTCTATTTTCCCCCTTCCCTCTGCCACCCCACCAGCTACACCTGAGACACTCACCTGGAGCTTCCTTCTAGAACTCGTTGTATTTCTTCCCACAATGGGCCTTACTCCTAGTGTGTGTGTGTGTGTCATACTACCCATGGGATAGCAAAATGACTTGAGACAGCCCTGCCTTATAGCCAGGGGTTTTTTTTGTTGAAAAAGCCCAACTGGAACTCATTATCATAATAGGCCACACCCAACACTAGAAACTTGTTAGCATATTAGGCCACGCCCAACAGCAGAAAGTCATTAGCATATTAGGCCACACCCCTGGCAGTGCAGCTCATTAGCATATTAGGCCAAAACCCCATGCCTTCCCTTGGGTTGCCCAGGTGCCCTGCGGGCGCGGGGTGCCCGGGCAAGTCGGCCCTTGGACAGGCCAGGGAAGGCACGGGGAGGCATTTAAATGCCTCCCCGATCCTTCCAGGGGGCCCCCTCGCCCGCCCACCTCAGAGTCGCTGGGGGGGTCGCTCTCCAGGCCTTCCCTCTGTAGACACGCATGCAGAGGTTTTGGCTGTAGTGGGCGTGGCCAACTCTGAAGCCAGCCAGAACTCCGTTCCTGTGCGTTCCTGCCCAAGAATAGCCCTGCTTATAGCTAACTAGAAGGAAATAAACACAGCTTGCCTCCCTCTATGTTCCCTTTCCCTCTGCAGCTCCACCAGCCACAGCTGGGACACTCACCTGGGGCTTCCTTCTAGAGCTCATTGTATTTCTTCCCACAACGGGCCTTACTCCTAGTTATTGTTAATAGCTTAAGAGAAATATTTTGGACTTGCACCCAAAGGACAGTGTGAGCCTCAGCAGAGAGGGCACCCCAAAGTTAAGATACCATCATCGTGAGAAAGCCCGGTCTGTGGTTGCCACCTGCCTCACTGCTCTGCAGCCAGGTGCTCAGGGAGAAGATATGCACAGGTGGGCTTGACAGAAGTGGACAACCTGGTCCTTTGGATACTCCCTTCCCAAGCCGTTTAGGGCCCTAAAGGAGAGTCTGGTGGGGACTCAGTTGAAACAAAGGGGAAAAAATAAACACGAGAGCATAAAAGAAGCTTCTGGCAACCTGCCCGTCTTGCTTGATCTCTGGAGAAATCAAAACTTTTTGGGCCTCACTAAGAGCACCCGAGAGACCCTGGAAAACCATCATTTAGGCAATCGCTGTGCCTTCTCACCAGAACAGTCTGTACGTTTTAAAAACCAGAGTCACCATGAAAACCCCTCTTTGTAAAATCCACAACACAGACGTTGAAAAAAAGATCTTACCGGGCAGGGTTGTAATCCCATTTTAATGGTCTGTTAGTGGACAGAGTTGAATAGGCTTCAAGTTCGATAGTTCTGCTTGGATGTACGCTAGAAATCAAGCCTTCAGCCTGCAGCATGTGAATGCTGACAACAAAGGCCCTTTGGATGGAATTCTGCAAACAGTTTTGGAGTCCTGGAGAAACTGATAAGATCAGAGTCACAGGACCGATCTCCTTGCTGCTCCTTCTCTCCGTTCCTAGCACCCTCCCAGGATTTCTAGGCATGACAGGCAACACTACTGTTATTGGAGAGGGGGGCAAGACAGTAAAAGAGTTACCTGTCTTCCCCCACCCAAAGTTTGGTGTAGTGGTTAAGTGTGCGGACTCTAATCTGGGAGAACTGGGTCTGATTCCCCACTCCTCCACTTGCACCTGCTGGATGACCTTCGGCAAATCGTAGTTCTGGCAGAGCTGTTTTTGAAAAAGAGCAGTTTCTGTCACAGCTCTCTCAGCCCCACCTACCTCACAGAGTGTCTGTTGTCAGGAGGGGAAGGGAAAGGAGTTTGTTAAGCCACTCTGAGACTCCTTTAGGTAGTGAAGGGCGGGATATAAATCCAGTCTCTTCTTCTTTTCAGGACTACTAACAGTCTGGGCAGGGAAGGGACATGATTTTTTTTCCCCCAGTGAAACAGTGACAAGGAAAAGATTAAACACCTTCTCTCCCTCCACTTTGCATCTGCTAGCCAAACCAGGACTGCTATTTCCTTTAAAGAATGCTGAGAAGATCTGCTCCCAAATCTCCCAGCACGACATCTGGTTTGGCTGAACGTCTGGAGCTATCCACACTTATGCTTGCTGTACTGGGGGCCAGTTTGCCAAATGTAATGGCCTTCATTGGCCTACCACATCTCTGGGAGCTGGGGTTGCCAGCTCCAGGTTGGGAAATACCTGGAGATTTGGGGGGGCTGAGGAGCATGGGGTTTGGGAGGGGAGGGACTTCAATGGGGTATAATGCCACAGGGTCCACCCTCCAAAGCAGCCATTTTCTCCAGGGGAACTGATTATCTGTCACCTGGAGATCAGTTGTAATCTGAGGAAATCTCCAGACGGCACCTGGAGGATGGCAACCCTACTGTGAGCAATCCAGTGCTGTAACATAGGCTGCGCTCACACACACTAAATAATCCACTTTCAATCCACTTTCAATGCACTTTCAAACTGGATTTGGCCACTTCGCACAGTAAAATCCAGTGTGAGACTGGATTGAAAGTGGATTATTTAGCGTGTGTGATCGCAGCCCTAGTTTATTTACCTACCTCATCGATTCACAACTTTCCTCTCCAGTGAGGATCCAAAATGGCGTCCAGCATTCTCCCCTTCCCCGTTATATCCTGACAGGAGCCCTCTGAGGTAAGTTAGGCTGGCCCAGTGTCACCAAGTGAGCTTCCATAGCAAAGTGGGGATTCGAACCTGGTTCTCCCACATCCTGTTCTAATCCTGTGGCTCTTCCTTTTTGCTCACCCAGAAAACTCCACAAAGCAAATACCAGGAAAGGGATAAAACCCTTCAGAATACCTCTTGGCAAAACTCCACATTGGCTAACTTGACGATGATAAAGAAATATGTTCCTTTGGGCTCCTTTCCTCCACATGGACGTTCAAAAATGTTGTGTTGTTTTTCAGGTCACTCCCCAATTCCTTTCCTCCACATGGACATTCAAAAATGCTGTCTTGTTTTTCAGGTCACTCCCCAATTACTTTCCCCCACATGTCATTTCAACATTTTTTAATTCTTTCTCGGTGTCGCCAAATTAACTGGACAGGCTTCTTACACTTGTCTCCACAAAGGCCCTGTTGTAAAGGAAACCAAAGCTTTCTTCTTTGCTACGATTTGCAAATACGATTTGCACTGGGAACGGGCGGGGGGGATTCTTTCGTAGACTCCTTAATGGCATTCTTGTAGGGATTGCTACATTAGAGCTAAAGCCCCAATGCTTTTATATAAGACCTTTCATGTGTCTGCACGTGGACTGTCCCTTTAAGAAGGTAGCCGGCTGCTCAGACTCCTGGAAGGAAGGTGGACAATTCAGAGTGAAGAAGACGCACGGCGGGATATTCGGACTTGGAGGCCTTTTTACTACGAATATGGTTACTTCCACGTGTGCTGTTCCCGAAGGCTTCACCGAATTAGAGGTGTTTAGCATCGGCACTGCCTTGCTGGTAGAAGGTAAGCCAGGAGACCGGGGTGGGGGGTAGATTGCGATAGAGGAAACACCCCTTCTAATTCCTGCAATAATAATTAGCAATAAAGCATGAAGTCAAAAAATGCTTCCAAATTTCAATAAGCTCCAGCGTCCCCAATTTACCCTTACATAGACCCATTCTTGGTTAATCTCTAGTCCATTTTGTTTCAATTTTGTTTCTTGGGAGGATTGATTGATTTACACAATGGTCTGCCTGGGGTTGCCTGGTCCGCCCTGGCCACTGGCAGGGGATGGGAGGGTGTAGGAGTGTCAGATCCGGTCTGGGAAACTCCTGGAGATTTGAGGGTGGAGCTTGGCGAGGACAGGGACCTTGGTGGGGTACAAATGCCATAGAGTCCACCCTCCAAAGCATCCATTTTCTCCAGGGGAACCGATCTTTGTAGTCTGGAGATGAGCTGTAATTCCAGTTATCCATGTTTTAGTACCATCCTGCCTAGACTACTGTAATGTGTTGTGCATGGGGCTGCCCCTGAAAAGTCTTGTGGTCCAGAATTTGGCAACCTAGTCGTTCTCACAGACTTGCCAAAGTGAGCTTATTTCACCAGCGCTCAGAGATCTCCACTGGTTTTCATTACGTTTCCAGGCATCTTTTGAAATGGTGGTCCGGCTTTTAAAGCCGTCAGCAGTGTGAGATGAGAGTATCTGAAGGGCTGCTTTCTCCCGTAGGAGCCAGTCCTTCAGTTTTGATTTTCATGGAGAGTCTTTCACGGAATGCTGTCTCTGCCTTCAGAGGCGGGGCCTTTTCTGGGGTTCCTCATCATCTGTAGAATTCTGATCTGAACACTGGCTTGACATCTCCCTCGGTATCTTTTAGCTCCCTGATGAAATCTCTTCTATTTGTCAGGCCCTAAGCTCTCTGTCCTCTTTCTTTTCTGGTGCTGCAGTTCTTATTAATTTGCATTTTACTGCCGCTTTTGACGGTTGCTTCATGCAGTTTGATATCTATATATCTAATAGCGAAGGCGCCCCCTGAGTGCGGATATCTAAATCCGCACATCGGGGGCACCTGAGGGGCAGGGAGATTTCCCTGCACACTTGGGGTGTGCACAAAAAATCTTAAAAGTTGTTGAGAAAAATATAGGGGGGATATTTAAATCCCCCCAAAAGTAAAAGAGCCTTCCCTGTGCATGCGCAGGGACCGCTCTGGGAACTCTGTGGCGGGTTGGCGGCTGGAAGCCGCTCATTCCTCACTGCTGGAGCCGAGGTGGGGGGAGAGGAGGAGGAGACCGGCCGCCGGAAGGGGAAGGAAGGAGATCGGCAGGGGGAGAGATTGGCCCAGTCCGGCAGCTGGAAGTCGTTCAGGCCATGCCGCTGGTGTCCGGGGACAGGAAGAGGGCTTACCTGCTGCTGCTGCCTCCTCCTCCTGCTCTGTATGGAGCTCTTCTCCCCCCCCCCCCACGAATATCACGGGTCCTCTTTCTTGTCATTTTATATTTGCATTGTGCTATGTACCATCTTCAATGACACTGTCAGCGTCATGGTGGAAAGGTGGCATAGGCGATTAAAAATATGTAATAACTCTAACTCTAACAAGATGCATTGTGAAATGAAACCAAGCATTCTTATGAAACTATTTGGGTCAGTTTACCAACATACCTTGCAAGACAGGATACTGAAAATGATATTTGATGCGAAAGATGGGTGTTAGGCCTATTTGGTGTAGAGGTTAAGTGTAATGGTTAAGTGCGCGGACTCTAATCTGTGAGAACTGGGTTTGATTCCCCACTCCTCCATTTACACCTGCTGGATGACCTTGGGCAAGCCGTAGTTCTGGCACAGCTGTTCTTGAAAAAGAGCAGTTTCTGTCAGAGCTCACAGGGTGTTTGTTGTGGGGAGGGGAAGGGGAAGGAGTTTGTAAGCCGCTCTGAGACTCCTTTGGGTAGTGAAGGGCGGGGTATAAATCCAATCTCCTCCTCCTCCTCCTCCTCCTCCTCCTCCTCTTCTTCTTCTTCTTCTTCTTCTTCTTCTTCTACAGTTGCCATCTCCACATTGGGAAATACCTGGAGATTTTGGGGTGGACTCTGAGGAGGGCAGGGCTTGGGGATGTGAGGAACTTCAATGGGGTATAATGCCATAAAGTCCACCTTCCAAAGCAGCCATTTTCTCCATCCCTGTCACCCGGAGAGCAGTTGCAATCCTAGGAGATCTCCAGCCATCCCCTGGAGGTTGGCAGCCCTACAGCATTTTCAGGTGGGACAGTGTTGAAGATAAGAAAGTAATGAGCAATGTTTTCAGTGGGGTAATATCACATTCCGGGTTCTTGCTGTTGCCATCTTCCATTTGGATAAACAGGAAATGGGACAGAGACTGCCCGTGACCTGGAGACGCCCTGATTTTAAAAGAACGATGGTGGTAAACAGGCATTTAAAGAAGAAAGTATATTCTTTTTCACACAAAGGCATCAAACTGCAAAGTTCTGGGATCTTTTCCCAGAACGCCTTCTCTTCCAGAATTCAGAGATAGTAGGTCAGACAACAAGCTAGTGGGAGTTAAAAGGCATTTGGTCTGATGTGACGAAGCTCTCATAGGGACTGATTCAAACACTGCCACCCTGCTCAAGAATATGAATGCTACCCAAGCAGGGTGTTAACAGTAAGACCTTATTTTGCACACAGGCTTTTCACTAGGGATTTTTGTACAATGGTTAATGGACACAGGGTGAGATATCTAGTTGGGATTTCTATTTTTAGGCTGTTTATTTGAATCATTTGTTTCCTTTATTTTATGACTGTGACCCACTTCAGGAACTAGGTTTGCCAACCTTCGAGTAGTTGAGAAGAAGCAAACAAAAAAGTCTCCAAGGACTAGGAATTTCCTTTTTCAATATTCAGTTTACTGGATGCAATTCAAACGCCATCAACACCAACGTACCATGCCTATTATATCTCGTTTCGTGTATAACTTTATCAAAGTGGGTAGCGTTGAAATACAATATTAATCCATTGACAAACTCTCTAGTAGTATCTCATTTGTTGTTCAGTCGCAGTCCTTCTCATTCTATTGTTTTCTTCTATTACTTTGCACTGTTCATTCAGGAAGGCCTCCTTATCTCTCCTTGCTGTTCTCTGGAAATCTGCGTTCAGTTGGGTAAATCTTTCCTTTTCGCCTTTGCCTTTCACTTTCCTTCTTTCCTCTGCTATTTGTAAAGCCTCATCAGACAGCCACTTTGCTTTCTTGCATTTCTTTTTCTTTGGGATGGTGGTGATTGCTGCCTCCCGTACAATGTCACGAACCTCCGTCCATAGTTCTTCAGGCACTCTATCTATCAAATCTAGACCCTTGAATCTATTCTTCACCTCTACTGTATATTCATCTGGGATGCGATCTAGGTCAAACCTGAATGGCCTAGTGGTTTTCCCAACTTTCTTCAGTTTAAGCCTAAATTTTGCGATGAGTAGCTCATAATCTGAGCCACAGTCAGCTCCAGGTCTTGTTTTTACTGACTGGATAGAGCTTCTCCATCTTTGACTGCAAATTATATAGTCAATCTGATTTCAATGTTTCCCATCTGGTGATGTCCATGTGTAGAGTCGCCTCTTCGGTTGTTGGGAAAGGGTGTTTGCTATGACCAGTGTGTTCTCTTGACAAAACTCTGTTAACCTTTGCCCTGCTTCATTTTGTTTTCCAAGGCCAAACTTGTCTGTCATTCCGGTTACCTTTTGACTTCCTACTTTAGCATTCCAGTCCCCTATGATGATGAGGACATCATTTTTTGATGTTAGTTCTCATATCTCATATCTCATAGTGACACGCATCAAATCATACTACTAGAGAGTTTGTCAAATGAATTAATATTGCATTTCAATGCTACCCACTTTGATAAAGTTGTGCACGAAACGAGATATAATATGCATGGTACGTTGGTGCTGATGGCGTTTGAATGGCTTCCAGTAAACTGAAATATTGGAAAAAGAAATTCCTAGTCCTTAAAGACTTGTTTGGCATTATACATCAAGGTTGTTTGCTTCTTCTCAACTTCCATCCCGTGATCTCTCTCTTTGGTTTGCAACCTTCATGTAGTGGCTGGAGACCTTCTGGGGTTACAACTGATCTCCAGGTGACAGAGACCCAGGGGTCATTTCCTGCAGGAGCTCACAGGAGCGGAGCTCCGGCAGTAAAGAGCCCAGGGGGTGGGCACATGCAACAAGCCTCACCCCCGGCTCCCAGCAGCCCCAGGCCACAAAGAGCAAGAAGCAGCCAGGTAAGTTGCAGAGGCCCCCCTCATAGCTTACAATCCAAAAGAGTCCAGTGGCACCTTTAAGGCCAAGTTTTATTCAGGTACAAGCTCTCCCTCCTCTGTGAGGGCAGAGCTGCACGTCCCCCCCCCAACAGCTAGCAATCGAACACAGTCCAGTGGCACCTGAGCAGTGGGTGTTGCCTTCTGACACACTTCCGGTGATGTCAGGGGATGTGGCATACGCAAATAAGTTATGCTAATGAGTTATGCTAATGAGCTCCTGCACCTCTTTTTCTACGAAATAACCCCTGCAGAGACCAATTCACCTAGAGAAAATGGCTGCTTTGGAAGGTGGCCTCTTAGGCATTATTCCCTGTTGAGGTCCTTCCCGTCCCCAAACCCCAGCCTCCCAAGGCCCCCCCAAAAAATCCTCAATTCTTTCATAGCCCAGAGCTAGCAGCCCTATTCATGAACCCATAAGAGCTAAAAAGATTGGGATATAATTGAAGAAAGAGAGATTTTCAGCATGCCCATCAGGGTTGCCAACTCCTGGAAATTTGAGGGTAGAACTTGCAGCGGGCAGGGTTTGGGGAGAGGAGGGATGTCCAGGGGTCATTTTGTAGGAAAAGAGCTAGGGGAACTCATTAGCATAACTCATTAGCATATGCCACACCCCCTGACATCAGGGGCCCGGCAGTGGACCTGCAAGGCCGGCGGGAGTGTGAGGAAGCCCCGCCAAGGCCCTCCCTGGCCCCAGGCAGGCAGGGGTGGGGAGAGGCGGGGAGGAAGCAACTTACCCTCCCTCTTCTCCTGCCTCCTCCTGGCTGAATGAGGGCCAGAAGCGGGGCGGCTGGAAGCAGGGGGTGGGGCTTCGTCATGTGCCCCGCCCCCTGCACCTCACCCGGGGGAACTGTGTTCCCCCACGTTCCCCCCCGAAATGACCTCTGGGGACGTCAGAGGGGGTATGAAGCCGTAACATCCACCCTACGATGCAGACCGTTTTCAGGGGGACTGACCTCTGTAGCCTGGTGATTGGTTGTCATTTTGGGGGACCACCTGGAGCCTGGCCCATCACTAATGCCCAGTAATGATTTTGACCTTTCCCCCGCTTCCCGAGCCACATCACAAGCTACTTTTGAAACTCGCTCCCTTCTGTTTCAAAAGCAGTTTCCCATGAGCCTTTTTTAGGGTGTGCACTGCTGTTAAGTGTGTGGACCTACCCCTATGGATTCTTTGCCCCCCTGGCCTGGTTTTGGTTTGTTGATCTAAAATGTCTATGTTGATGATCATCTGAAATGGGCACGGTGTGTCAATGGGACCTTCCTGGAGATCTGGGGGTGGAGCTTGGAGAAGGTGGGGTTTTGAGAGGGGCGGGACCAATGCTCCCTCTAAGCTGTGGAGTCTTGTGAGCAAAAAATCTCCTCTGTGAGCTACTGGCATTCAAGTTGTGAGCGAGCAGTTTGGCTACTGCATAAATTAGTCTGCTCTGGAGCCCTCCTTCCTGAGCTAAGGCAAAAATGTGTGAGCCGGAGGCTAAAAAACTGTGAGCTAGCTCACTAACTCAGCTTAGAGGGAACACTGGGCGGGACCTCAACCAGGATGTGATGCTCTTAGGTCTGCCAACTCTGGATTGTGAAATACCTGGAGATTTGGGGGGGCGGAGCCTGGGGAGGGCAGGGTTTGGGGAGGGACCTGAGCAGGACACAGTGCCATAGGGCCCATCCTCCAAAGCAGCCATTTTATCCAGGGGAACTGATCTTGGTCATCCGGAGATCAATTGTAATAGTGGGAGATCACCAGGTGCCAGCTGGAGGTTGGCAACCCTAGTTATGCCATACAGTGCACCCTCCAGAAGCAGCCGTCTTCTCCAGCAGAACAGATTTCGTGTTGCCTGGAGATCAGTTGTCATTTCAGGAGATTTCCAGCCTCTGTCTGGAAGCGGGCCACCTTGTGTGTACATTTTAAAAATATTTATCCGGATCAGGGGTCATTTCCTGCGGGAGCGCACGGGAGCGGAACTCCGGCAGTAAGGAGCCCAGGGGGCGGGCACATGCAACAAGCCCCACCCCCTGCTCCCAGCAGCCCTCAGTCAGGCCATGAGGAGCAAGAAGCTGCCAGGTAAGTTGCAGAGCCGCCACCACCCCCCGGCCCGCCTTCAGGTACAAGCTCTCCCTCCTCTGTGAGGGCAGATCTGTACGCCCCCCCCCAATACCTAGCAATCCAAAACAGTCCAGTGGAGCGGTGTTGCCTTCTGACACACTTCCGGTGATGTCAGGGGGTGTGGCGTATGCAAATACGTTATGCTAATAAGTTATGCTAATGAGCTCCTGCACCTCTTCTTCTATGAAAT
Organism: Gekko japonicus; assembly: GCF_001447785.1. Lineage (NCBI taxonomy): Eukaryota > Metazoa > Chordata > Lepidosauria > Squamata > Gekkonidae > Gekko > Gekko japonicus. The sequence goes on from NW_015160313.1 coordinate 164,385, forward strand.
GACCCCTGATCCGGATAACAACTTTAGAGCCGTGTAAACATGAACTGAGACTGCACACAGATTCACAGCGTAATGGTCATTAAGGCCAAAAGAGAGAGAAGCGTTTATGTTTGTTTCCCCTGTGAGTAATGCAACTTCAAAAACTATGCCCAGCGGCTGCTGGCATTTGCTGTACTCATGGACTTTTCAAACAAATTCGCCCTCATGACTCAAGAACCGGCCCTTTAAGAAGGCAGCTCCTCTTGAGCCTTGGGAAGAGTCAGAGATCCAGCAAAAAAGAGAGACAGGGAGAGAAAGCAAGATTGCCTCTGAGTGTTTGCTGGCGTGGGTCACCTGGCCTTTCCCATACGAAGATGGCAGCTTCACCCCCTCTCCCCGAAGGTTTTACTGAACTCGAGGTGCTCGGCTTTGGCACAGTGATGATGGCGGAGGGTAAGTAGGGATGGGGTCAGTCGGACTGACTCTTGGGTCTTGTGTCCCTCATGCAAAACTGTAGCCAGCAACCAAACAAAATGCTGGGGACACTGAACAACAACAACAACAAAAGAACATTTGCAATAGACTGGCATAGTCTTCAAGGTACCTGTTGTTACTATGGTTATGCAATTGTCTGGTATGCTTTTGGAAAACAGAGCAGAGGTTGCTTGCAATGTGGTTTATGTAACTAGACGTTCGAGACGGTGCAGGGAGAAGTTTGCTGTTCTAAGTAGCCAGGGACTGAAAGCTTTTATTATGGTTTTATCCCACGTGGACTTAAAGACGATGCTGCCTTTGGGAAGTGAGATTCCTACAGTTAGTTCTGATAGCTTGCGGTTTGTGGAGTGATCAGGTCTCCCAGTTTTCAGTTTTGCCTGTCTTCATGCAAACTGATTTATAAGTTCTTATAATATAATGCTATCCAGGGTTCACCAGAGGCAAGATATACATCTGAGAGGTACTAGAAAAGAGCAGGAGTCCAGAAGCACCTTAAAGACTAATAAAAAGTGTGGCAGGGTATGAGTTTTCGCGAGTCACTGCCAGTGTTCCCTCTAAGCTGAGTTAGTGTGAGCTAGCTCACAGTTTTTTAGCCTCCAGCTCACACATTTTTGTCTTAGCTCAGGAAGGAGGGCTCCAGAGCAAACTAATTTGTGCAGAAGCCAAATCACTGGCTCACAACTTTAATGCCAGTAGCTCACCAAGTAGAATTTTTGCTCACAAGACTCCATGGCTTAGAGGGAGCATTGGTCACTGCTGACTTCTTCAGATACAGCTAGGATGTGACTCCATCTGTCCTTGTATCTGGGAGAGTAGAGTGATTTCAGATGCTGAACAATGATAGCAGGCGAATGACAAGAGAAGGTGAATGAGAATAGCAGGTGTGATCAGGGGTCATTTGGGGGGGGACGCGGGGGGACGCCATCCCCCCGGGTGAGGTGCGGGAGGGCGGGGCCTGGAGCTCCCTGCTGGTGCCCGCTGGAGGTCGCCGCCGGCTGTGGGGAGGACACACTTCCGGTGATGTCAGGGGGTGTGGCATATGCTAATGAGTTATGCTAATGAGTCCCCCTAGCTCTTTTTCTACGAAATGACCCCTGGGTGTGATTGCATTAGGTGTGATATGCAGAGGGGTAGTGGGTGTGGAGAAATCAGCATTGGTAATGAGACAGGAAACCTAGCTCTTGATTCAATCCAGGTGGATGTATTGTC
>NW_015160313.1:166097-207806 GCF_001447785.1 Gekko japonicus
CCCCCCGGCATCTCCAGTTAAAAAGACCAGGTAATAGGAGATGTAAAAGACCTCTGTCTGAGACACTGGAGAGGTGCTGCCAGTCTGAGTAGATAGTACTGACTTTGAGGAACCAGGGGTCCGATTCAGTACAAGGCAGATTCATGTGCATGCTCATGTGTGTTCAAAATGGATCCAGAAAATTTCCCTATAAGCAGTGTTCCCTCTAAGCTGAGTTAGTGTGAGCTAGCTCACAGTTTTTTAGCCTCCAGCTCACACATTTTTGTCTTCGCTCAGGAAGGATGGCTCCAGAGCAAACTAATTTATGCAGCAGCCAAATCGCTCGCTCACAACTTTAATGCCAGTAGCTCACAGAGTGGAATTTTTGCTCACAAGACTCCACAGCTTAGAGGGAACATTGCTAAGCGCTTTTTTCCCTCTCTTACATTTTCACTGCTTTTTTTCACCTAATGCAAACCTTCACCTGTTCACGGAGGATTGATTATATGAGAAAGTCCAATCTGTTTTGCAAGCCTATTTTTATTGCTAATAAAACAGGCAGATTTCCCAGTTTTATAGTCATGCATTACCCACCATCATTCTAGCTTAGTAGTCTCATTTATTTTCTGTACTAGTTTCTTTTATCCTCTAGCCGGTAGGGTTAGAAAAGGGGCCACAGCTCAGGGGAAGAGCATCTGCTTTGCATGCAGAAGATCCCAGGTTCAGTCCACGACATCTCCAGTTAAAAAGATCAGATACTAAGTGAGTGAAAGGCCTCGGCCTGAGACCCTGGAGAGCTGTTGCCACAGTCTGTTGTAGGCATTACTGACCTTGATGGACCAAGGGTCTGGTTCAATTTAAGGCAGCTTCATGTGTTCATGAGCTCTCTGGGTACTCAAATAGTGGGAGCAGCCAATCACGGACCACCTTGGAGAGCTGTTGCCAGTATGGGCAGACAACACTGACCTCGGAATACCAATGGTCTGAGTCGGTATAAGGCAGCTTCATGTGTTCATCTCCTTCTGCTGTGTTCCTCTCTCGAGTTCTGAACCAGTCTTCATCTTTTTTTAAAGGTAAAGGTTCCCTTGCTCGAAAGCCAGTCGAATCCGACTCTAGGGTTTCAAAGCCGAAGAGCCAGCGCTGTCCGAAGACGTTTCCGTGGTCATGTGGCCGGCAGGACTAAACACCAAGGCGCACGGAACGCTGTTACCTTCCCACCGAAGTGGTACCTATTTATCTACTTGCAATGTCTTGCTTTCAAACTGCTAGGTTGGCAGGAGCTGGAACTAGAGACGGGAGCTCACTCCATCATGCGGCACCCGGGTCTCGAACTGCTGAACTACCGACCTTCCACAGACTGCAGTTCAGCGTCTTAACCACTTGAGCCACCGCAGCTCCCATCTTTTTTACCAAGTTATTTATTTAAAACATCTGGAACCCTCACTTTCTCCTTCAATAGGGACCCAATGTGGGTTACAACAAAGTTTAAAACAAATGCATTTATAAGTGCAAAAGCCAGAAGTAATGGAAAGCTTGTGTCATATCCAGCTAAGCCCATTTGCCCTTTTACACAACTCCACTGAAAGCCACAGTAGAAGATTTTTAAATTTAAGCCCCCCCCCCCAGAAAAGCTCCATAGGTAGGGACTGCTACAGAAGAGTCTCAAGAGTCATGGCTGCTCTACTTTTCTGAGATGAAGGAATGAAAAGGAAATGCTTATATGGAGGAATGGAAAGGGAAGACCAAACCTCGTATACAAGTTCATAGAAGGAGAGGTGGTCCTTCAACCATGTGAGTCCCAGGTTGTGAAGGGTTTTAAAGGTATGTAATAGCACTGAACCTTGAAACAACTGGGCCGGCAGTGCAAAGATCTCAAAATCAGAATAATATGAAGGAAATGACTAACTTCGACCAATATTCAGGTTGCCACATTCAAGGGCAGCTCCATGTTGAGTGCATTACAGTAGTCCAGCCTACAGGTTATCATAGCATAGATGAACATGGCTAGATCAGCCAATTGCAGAAGGGAAGATGAAAGAAGCAAGGGGGGGACATTTTTTGGCCATCATACTAACTTACATTCAAACAGAAAAGCTGTTGATGCCCTTCATAAAAAGCACAGATATTGTTTTAATTACAATTCTGATTGAAACTGAAAACAAATACTACAACCCTGCCCATGTTAAACATTTTGAGACCCCATTGATATTAGCAAGACAGCTAAAATCTTAAAGCTCTCTAACTGAAATTGTGAAGTCCGATGCTTAACAAAATAGCCAGAGAGTGATTTCAGCAAAACTCAGGTTTATTTCAGCTCGACGATCACTTCTCTAACACGGTACAACCTCTGATAGCCCAAACAGCTTTTCCATTGCAACTGCTCGGTATTTAAACATTCCGGGCTAATGTAGCCACGCCTACTATACAGTTATCAACCTATCAGGTTGAGCGAATAAGGACCAATCAGAATCTTTCCCGCATATATACATTTGAACCTGATTGGTCGCATTAGTCTTGGACTTCAATCCCTGTTCAAGACGAAGCTTAACATTGCTTCCTTATGAGATGTTTCACATTACATCTTAACGTATTCATGGCAGCTTCTGAATACATTACAGAAATCAATAGAATTTTACAGTCCTTAGTTTGGGCTAGACAGTACCCAAAATATTGTGCCCTATTTTTTACACAAATTAAAATTCCATAGTTATTTGTCCTGAGGCATGCTTTGATTTTTTTTTTAAATTTACTACATTATTTGGTCTCATTTTAGAATACAAGGAGAGGTTTTTCATCATTCGGTCAGGAGGAAAAAAAAGATGAATTTAGGGTAAAATAAGGAATGAGAGACAATGGCTGCCTTTCAGCATTGTTAGTATGGGACTATTGTTTTGTAGGGGAAATGAGTGACATTTTATTTATTTATTTCATTCAGTTTGTATCCCCACCCTATCCTACAGGCAGGCTCAGGGTGGCTCACAACACATGATAAAAGAGTAAATAGTAATTCATAAAAACATCAAACCATTTTGTCCAAATAAATACTTAGATACTTAAATTAATACCTGATGGCAGCTTAACGGTTCCTAGCTACGGTGCATGCTGCAACAATGTCAGGGGGGGGCTATTTCTCTCAGCCTAACCCAAATCAGCTGATACTGGCATCAAGCGGGTGTCGGCAGTGCCCTAAGGCAACTGAGACAGATTGCACAATTTGAACAAATTGAGCAGATTAAGCATGGAAGGCCGATGATCTGTGGACACCCACTGCCTCAGCCAAAAACCTGGAAGAACAGTTGCATTTTGCAGGCCCTGCAGAAGTAGATAAAATCCCGCAGGGCCTGATCTCAACCAGAAGCATGTCTCACTGGGCAGGGCCCTGGTCAAGGCAAGGCATATGTCCTTCTGCCCGGGGATTACCAGGTGGTACTGTTCTGGTGGCACATACAGGAAGAGACATATGACCAAGGCCCATCACTGGAGTCCTGTCGCACAGCCTAAGCACTATTAAGTTCCCACCAGTTTCCATTCACACGTGCTTCAATGTCCCACTGAAATCCATGGGGGCATCAGCACTGCTTAGATCAAGGGTGTCAAACATATGGCCCATGGGCCAAATCTGGCTCCTGCAAGGCCCTAATCTAGACTGGGAGCAACTGGCTGTGTGCTGCTTCCTGCTTCCTGTTTCTAACATCGCAGCTCCTTTTCCCCAGTCTCTTCTATTTCCTGCTTCAGAGGAGAGAAAGAAAACCTTCCCTCGATTGTCTGAGGGCTCCTCCCCCATCCTCATCCAGGGAGGGGGGAGGAGAATAGTCAGAGAGATGGGGGGGAATGGCATCTTGTTGGACTTTTAAGAAGACCAGCAACATTTTATTCTAGGTATAACCACACTTTTTCTTCAGAGAGAGGGAGGGATCCAGACAGACAGAGGGAGCATGCCAGAGAGAGAGAGAGAGAGTCCTGTGTTTAAGACCAAAAAAAAAATTATTTCAGGTATGAGAGAGAGAAACAGAGAGAGGGTCTTGTGTTTAAGACCAAAAACATTTTATTCCAGATATGAGAGAGAGAGAGAGTCCTGTGTTTAAGACCAAAAAAAAAATTATTTCAGGTATGAGAGAGAGAAACAGAGAGAGGGTCTTGTGTTTAAGACCAAAAACATTTTATTCCAGATATGAGAGAGAGAGAGAGTCCTGTGTTTAATTTTTAATTTAATTTTAATTTAATTTACAGTTTATATAGAGCGGTTTACAGACAATTTTAGTTACCTATCTAGGGCCACATTAAGTAGGGGAGTAACTGCCTACCGGCACCCAGGCAGCAGAGTTCTGCTGTTATACGGCTCTTTCCAGGCGGGCTTCGGGTGTTATTCTTTCTCGGCGTTCCATCTTCTGGCGCCTTGGGACGGGTCTTAAGTCAGCGACTCCTTCTGGCGGACTCATCCTGTTTTATTCCACGTATTCCACGTTTTATTCCACGTATTCCACGTTTTATTCCACGTATTCCACGTTTTATTCCACGTATTCCACGTTTTATTCCACGTATTCCACGTTTTATTCCACGTATTCCACGTTTTATTCCACGTATAAGCTTTTGTGGCCAAGCACACTTCTTCAGAGAGAAAGAGAGGGAAGGAGGGGGAGGGAAGAAAGGGAGCAAGAATACAGCAGCACCTTAATGACTAACAAAATTTGTGGCAGGGCTGGAGCTTTCAGGAGTCACCGCTCACTTCTTCAGGTACAGCTAGAATGGGAGTCCATCTTGGAGAGTGAAGTGATTTCAGACACCAAAAGACAATAGCAGGCATTGGTAATAAGAGAAGAAACCTAGGTCCAGGAGTTTGCATTGTCTTGAGCTTCATGATCAGTTGCAACTCAGCAGTCTCTCTTTCTAATCTCCCTTTGAAATTCCTTTGTAAGAGAACTGCTACTCTTAGGCCCTGGTCACAAAGCAAAGTTGCAGTGGGAGAGGCACGGGAGTCCCACGGATTTTCCGGGCACGATCACACCCCAACATCTGGGAAGTGCAGTGTTCCCGTGGCGAACTAGTACTTACAAGGTACTGGTTTCCGGAAACCGCGGGCCAAGAGCGGGTGTCTGATCACGTTTTCGGTGGGCTTACGTGGCATCTGGCACCTGCCGCTGTTCGTTGCACACAAGGGGTTTTTTGTCTCCCAAATCTCCGCAGGTTGCGCAACAGCGCCCAACAGCGCATGCGCACAAAGAGCGATTGCTAGTGCGAACGCGCGGCGCGGCTTCTGTGCCGCACTGCAGGATACCCGTCTGGTCGGCATCTCCCCCCCTAACCAAAGGACCTCGACCGGGACATGTGCTCGGGCGGCCGCGACTTAGTTTCCTCCGGGGCAATTAGCCATGCCTCTCCCCCTCGCGATATCCGGTCCATGTGACCGGGGCCTTAGGTCAGCAACTGAATGTCCTGGAAGGTTAAAAATGTTCCCCGAATGGTTTTTGAATTCTGTGGTTTCTAATAGTCGTAGAAAGAGTAAGGATCCAGTAGCACCTTTAAAGACTTACAAAATTTTGGTAGGGTATGTGCTTTTAAAGGGCTGCGGTGGCTCAGTGGTTAAGATGCTGAACTGCAGACTGGAAGATCGGTAGTTCAGCGGTTCGAGACCCAAGTGCTGCAAGACGGAGTGAGCTCCCATCTCTGGTCCCAGCTCCTGCCAACTTAGCAGTTCAAAAGCAAGAAATTGCAAGTAGATAAATAGATACCGCTTCGGTGGGAAGGTAACAGTGTTCTGCGCGCCTTGGTGTATAGTCATGCCAGAGCGTATGCTTGCAGCTCACATTGCCTGTGGTTTAAAGGCGGGTCCCAGGTCTGGACAGATTGACCACTGATCTTTATCATATGCTAGGGATGCCAACCTGGAGATCTCCCAGTACTATGGTTGATCTCCAGATGAAAAAGATCAGTTCCCCTGGAGAAAATGGCTGCTTTGAAGGGCAGATTCTATGACATTATATGCAGTTGAGGTCCCTCCCCAGGCTCTACCCCAAAATCTCCAGGTATTTCCCAACCCAGAGCTGGCAATCTTAATCATATCAGATGTGAGACAATGAACAGAGAAAAATTATGCATATATCCCTTTGGTTCATTCATACTCATTGAGTCCGCATATAGAAACACAGGTGACAAGCAATTAGAACATGGGGCAGGGAGCAGAGGTTATTGAAGGAAGGCCAGGTGAAAAGGGCCTCAAAAGATTATTGTTGTGGTCAGGCAGGGTCATACAGCAGCAGGGGGTCCTTAAGATATACTGGACCCAAACCATATAGGGCTTTATGGGTCAGCACCTTGAATTGGTTCTGGAAACAAACTGGCGGCCAATGTTAAGACTTGAAACAAGTCAATGAATGTGCCTGTTTTGTTTTGTTGTTTTTTTGCAGCACTACTTGGGTTCTGTCTGAACGGCTTGACAATCGTCTCTTTCTACAAAATCAAAGAACTTCGGACTCCTGGGAACTTCCTGGTTTTCAATCTTGCATTATCTGACTGTGGGATCTGCATCAACGCGTTCATTGCTGCTTTCTCCAGTTTTCTGAGGTAGATCGGACTTCTGTTTTAACCATACATATATAAATGTGTGTGATTCTGATGGAGAACCATGCTCTACATATGGTCATGAGTCCTTTTCTTCTGCCGGTGGAGAGTGGGAGGGAGCTTCCCAGGAATGGGGGATGGGGTGACATTGCTGTGCACGATGTTTCTGGTGTGATGACATCATGTGGAGGTGACATCTCAGGGCTTTTTTTGTAGCAGGTACTCATTTGCATATTAAGTGACACACCCCTAATATAGCCAATCCTCCAAGAGCTTACAGTAGCTCCTGTAAGAAGAGCTCTGTAAGCTCTTGGAGGATTGGCTATATTAGGGGGGGTGGCCTAATATGCAAAGTAGTTCCTGCTAAAAGAGCCCTGGACATCATCATGCCAGGTCTGGTGTTTGGGGCAAAACTGTACAGTTACCGCTGGAGGCGGACTGGAGCCTGTGAAATCGAAGGATCCCCTGCTCCTGCTTGGGGGCTGGCAACCCTAGTCCCCAGCCGCCATGCCCTGCCCCCCAGCCACCGATCAGCTGGCTGGCAGGGGCACTTACTAGTAGAAACAGGAAGGCCTAAGACATGTTGCTGGCATCACACAGGAAGTGATGTTGTCATGGCTGCGACTTCCAGGTGATGCTCTGGTATCTGGGCAAAATACCAAAGTGTTGTCTGGGAGTCACTGGCACGATGATGTCACTTCCTGCGTGAGGCCAGTGATGTGGCCTGGGCCTTTCTTTTTCTCCTGGTATCTCCCCCTGCTAGTTGCCAGGAGGGACCTGGGAATCCTATCATACACACTACACAGTCTGGAAATCAGTAGGGTTGCCAGCCCTTCAGTGGGAGGGGGGAGCCCCTGCTTTCACAAGCTCATGCCCGCCACCATCCAGCTGAAGATATCCTGCCCATTCCCCCATACAGTATTTAACCAGTTGTTCCACAGGATATTGGATATCACCCCCTTTCCCTTCAGTAAACCCCACAATCTTTGACCAGTTCCGGACCATGCAGTCCAAAGGTCTTTTTGACTTTGGTTTGCTCCCACAGTTTCCCATGTTCCTTAGCAGACAGACACACACGCAGCCACATGAACAGAGACCAGAGAGTTTGTTTGGGGAACGGGCTGGGGTCCCTCCGCCAACCACAAAATGACCAGAAGGTCACTCAAGACTTCGCACTCTAGGAGAGATTTTCCATTCGAGAGGGGCAGTCCAACTGGAAGGACTGGCGAGGGCCCCGGTGGTGGCGGCAGGGAGTGACAGCGGAAAGTACTTCGTCTCTACCAGCTGAGCCCAATATGGGAGGGGCAACCGCTGAGGCAGCCCACAGGTGCCCCTTCTGGAGAGACCTTTCGATTCTGCAAACACGTTTACCCCAGTAAGGAAGCCCTTCTGGTTGGAGCACAGGATTCCTTTGTTGGCCCAAGAAGTACTGGGTCCGAAGCATGGAGGACTCAGACCACGACATGCGCTCAGACGCGTTTATTGTCCTTCACAACAAGACACACAAAACGGCTCTGCAAGGCCAACGATATACACTCCCCCCCGGCACACCTCTGTCGCCATTGGAGGGTTTGAATTTCCCGCCAAGGGTTCTACTGGTGGACTCCCGGTGGACTAGGATCCTAGGTCCCCTTTGTGTTTGGGACCAAGCTCTTGCGTTAGCCGCACACCCCTGGTGGCACTCCGCGTACATAACACCACGTGTGCCGTAAAACATCATGCTAAGTACCGGAGATATAAACTGCATAAAGGACAGCAGCTGGTAAGCTCCGAGTTGGTATATCTTCACTGCAAGGCCCCATGGACTGGGAGGGGGGTGCAAAGGAAAACCCACATGGGCAGACTGGAGAGCTAGTGGAGCATCACTGGGCAGACGCTCCCACGCTGCTTGACTGCTGCAGATGAGGTTGTTCCGCCATGTTGAAACCACATTCAGAGTGGCTCCGCCCACTCCCCCTGAGCAAACTCCTGTTCCTTCCCTTGCACTAGTAGCTTGTGGTTCCGGCCCCCGGGCCTAATGTTTGACACCCCCGCTCTATGGCATGAGATTCCCTCCCCTCCCCAAACTCTGCCCTCTCTAGACTCCACCCCCCGAATGCCCAGGAATTTCCCAACCCAAAGTTGGCAACCTTGTCCCAGGTGGAGGTCTTCCCCATCCCCTACTACCTGATCCTTTTAGAAAGTGACGCCTGGGATTGAATCTGGGACCTTCTGCACCAAAAAGCTGATGCTGTAAAACTGAGTCACAACAACCGGTGTTCCTGCTAAGCTGCGTGAGTGTGAGCTAGCTCACAAGGTTTTTTTAGCCTCCGGCTCACACATTTTTATTTCAGCTCAGGAAGGGATGGCTCCAGAGCAAATGGACTTACGCAGCAGCCAAATCGCCCGCTCACCACTTTAATGCCAGCAGCTCACAAAGTAGGATTTCTGCTCACATGACTCCACAACTTGGAGGGAACATTCAGCCCCTCCCCAGCAGACTTCCAGACTCCTTCCCAACCACTCCTTCCCAAACCCCTGTCTGCTGAGATAATTCAAGGGGAGGGCATTTGCAGGGAAGAACTGTAGGGGAGGAATGAATGCTTAACTCTTTAAAGGTAAAGGCTTCCCTTGCTCGAAAGCCAGTCGAATCCAACTCTAGGGCTCATCTCCGTTTCCAAGCCGAAGATCCAGCGCTGTCCAAAGATGTTTCCGTAGTCATGTGGCCAGCTTGACTAAACACCAAGGCACATAGAACACTGTTACCTTCCCACTGAAGCGGTACCTCTTTATCTACTTGCAATTTCTTGCTTTCAAACTGCTAGGTTGCAGGAGCTGGGGCCAGAGATGGGAGCTCACTCCGTCATGCGGCACACTCGGGTCTCAAACGGCTGGACTACAGACCTTCCGGTCTGCAGCTCAGCGTCTTAACCTCTGAGCCACCGCGGCCCCATTTAACTCTTTATTCATCCACTAATTCTTCCTGACATATCCCCCACACACTGGCCACTTACCCCCTAGCTGAAGGAGAGTCAGAAAGCTGTGGGAGGCATTTGCAGGGAGAATCCCACTTGCTGATTCCCCCTTGCCAAGGCCCCTCCTCCTCCTCCTCCCCACACTTTTAAGGCAGAATTCCCTGTAGAATTAAATGTCATGCACGCTCTGCAACCATCATTTTCTTTGCAACAACTAATCCTACTTTGAACCAATATGGGGACTTTTTTTCTCTCTTTCTCCCGCATGGAACACATCACATCTTTCCAGACTGAAAAGAAAATGCTTCATCGTTCAAAGAGCTGTCGATATGCTGCAAGGTGATGTGAAAGACCTTGATCTGGGACTCTGGCTCAGTGGATGAGCCTCTGCTTGGCATGCAGAAGGTCCCAGGTTCAATCCCTGGCATCTCCAGTTAGAAAGGACCAGGCAGTAGGGTGATGTGAAAGACCTTGATCTGGGACTCTGGCTCAGTGGAAGAGCCTCTGCTTGGCATGCAGAAGGTCCCAGGTTCAATCCCTGGCATCTCCAGTTAGAAAGGACCAGGCAGTAGGGTGATGTGAAAGACTTCTGCCTGAGACCCTGGAGAGCTGCTGCCAGTCTGAGTAGACAATACTGACCTTGATGGACTGAGGGTCTGATTCAGTAGAAGGCCCCTTCATGTGTGTTCATGTGTTGTCAAGGTTGTTCCCTTATTGCCTGAACATCTAGAGCAAGGGCGTCAAACATAAGCCCTGGGGGCCAGGACCAGCCCATCCAGGGCTCTTATCCAGCCCGTGAGCAACTGGTGAGCAACTGGAGGCTGCTCAGAGGGAGTGGGCGGAGCCACTCCAATTGTGACGTCAGCATGGTGGAACTCCCTGGTCTGCAGTAGTCAAGCAGAACCTGTTTGCTTCAGTGGTACGCTCGCTAGTAAGAGGGGAGCTACTGTAGCCGCATTCATGCTGGCTCAGGGTTCAGAGGCGAGGTTCCACACCTCTCTGTTCAGCCTGCAGCTCTGGGGATGCTGTCCTGGAGGGTCGTGGGGATTTGCACTTGCACTTGGGGGGTACAGAGGCCGCAGCAGAGGATCATCTGTACCCCCCTGGGGCCTCTGGCACACATGCAACCTTGTGTGGGTGGTGGCTTCCCCCTCAGACGATCTGGCAGCCTTCGGCCTGGGGCAGTTGCTGCCGCATGGGGTGGCGTGGCTTGCTGATAATCCCTGGCTTCGACCCACAGCATTGCCCCACAACGGATCCCCTGGCCGCCTTGGCTGAAGGCGGCCCCTGCCACGTGAGCATTTCCAGCTTATCAGGCTTTGCTTGGCCTGGGTTCCACTGTGCCTGTGGCCTTGGATCTGCGCCACTGCCTCCCCGTTTCTGCAGGTGGGGTTAGGTCAGTGACTTCCCGGCCCCCTTTCATGGTGGCTTGGGAGCAGGGGGGAGCTCGCAACACCCAGCCACTTCGTGTTCTTACCCCGGGGCCTGGGCTCACAGCATTGGCCACAGGAGCGGGCTGGGGAAGGAGTTTGCCGCGGGAGCCTCTGCCCAGCACTACACTGCCAGCTCTCCATGTGGGTTTTCCTCCGCACACATCCCCAGCCCATGGGGCATTGTAATGAGGACACGCCGACCTGGAGCTTACTACCTGCTGTCCTTTATAAAGTTGATATCTCTGGTACCTGGCATTCAATGCTCCCCCTAAGCTGTGGAGCATTGTGAGCAAAAATTCAACTTTGTGAGCTGCTGGCATTAAAGTTGTGAGCGAGCAATTTGGCTGCTGCATAACTTAGTCTGCTCTGGAGCCATCCTTCCTTTTTTTGGTAAACAAAGTTTTATTTTCATAGGAATTCGACATTTAACATTCAATCATTTACACTTTTCCATTGTTTACCCCATTCCCGTTTCCTCCCTTCCCCTCTGTGGCTTCCCGCAATGCTTCCCCCCCAACTCCACCTTGCTATACTTCATCCATTATATCATTTTCTTATCGTTACAATCTCAAGATAACATCATTTAACTTAATATTGATCTAAACATAATAAATTTTGTTTCACATCCCAGTTCTTTTCCAGATATATTTTAAGGTCACTCCATTCTTCAAAAAACACGTCGTCTTCTTTGTTATTCAACTTTTTTGTGATTTTATCCATTTCAGCCATGAACAGAACTTTTTGTATCCAGTCTTCAAGACAGAAGACAGAAATGTGTGAGCTGGAGGCTAAAAAACTGTGAGCTAGCTCGCACTAACTCAGCTTAGAGGGAACACTGCTGGCATTACATTTTATTGTGTACATGGCCCAGCTCATTTATGTCAGATCTGGCCCTCATAACAAATCAGTTCGACACCTAGATTCTAGAGGCCCAACTGTTTTCATTGGCATCTTTACAGACATTGGCCCTACGGCTCGGATGGTTGTCAGATGCATGGATTTCACGGATTTCTAATGTCACTGACCAGCATGAGTTCTGCAGCTGCAGTGGCCTGGGACCGATATCATCATTACTGCTCCAGTAAGTATTCCCGCCTGGTCTGTTCTTTGATTAATTAGGAATTAGGCTTGGCTTGATGTACATCAGGGGTCATTTTGTAGAAAAAGAGGTGGAGGAGCTCATTAGCATAGCTTATTTGCATAGCTTATTTGCATATGCCACACCCCCTGACATCACCGGAAGTGTGTCAGAAGGCAACACCCACCGCTCAGGCTCCACTGGACTGTTTTGGATTGCTAGTTATTTGGGGGGGGGAACGTGCAGATCTGCCCTCACAGAGGAGAGCTTGTACCTGAAGGCAGGCCGGGGAGTGCTCTAAAACTTACCTGGCTGCCTCTTGCTCCTCGTGGCCTGACTTGAGAGCTGCTGGGAGCAGGGGGTGGGGCTTGTTGCATGTGCCCGCCCCCTGGGCTACTTACTGCCGGAGCTCCGCTCCTGTGCGCTCCCACAGGAAATGACCCCTGATGTACATAAATGAAAAAGGTGCACAAGCGCAAAAAAAAATTATATGGAAATGGTGGTGGTGGTGGTAGAGAGTACAGTCAAGTCAGAGCCAGCTTTCAAGGCAAGAGATATTCAGAGGTGGTTTGCCATGGCCTGCCTTTGCAGAGCAGTGTTCTTTGGGGGTCTCCCACCCAAGTGCTAACCGGGACTGACCCCGCTCAGCTTCCGAGATCTGGACAAGTTTAGGCTAGTCTGGGCCAGCCAGATCAGAGGGATATATGGAAATACTGCAAATAATATATCTGGGGAGATGTTTGTGTCTTATAGTTCGTCATGGACAATAGGCACAATCCAGGCAACTATTCTGAAGTCTTTTGGGTGTCAACGGGAAAATGTAAGGGTATGAACATAAGAACATAAGAGACGCCAATGTTGGATCAGGCCAAAGGCCCATCCAGTCCAACACTCTGTGTCACACAGTGGCCAGAAATACCAGGTGCCATCAGGAGGTCCACCAGTGGGGCCAGGACATTAGAAGCCCTCCCACTGTTGACCCCCCCCCAAGCACCAAGAAGACAGAGCATCCCTTGCCCCAGAGCCCCTATCTATACCTTGTGGCTAATAGCCACTGATGGACCTCTGCTCCATATGCCTATCTAATTCCCTCTTGAAGCCGTCCATGCTTGTAGCTGCCACCACTTCCTGTGGCAGTGAATTCCAAGTGTTCATCACTCTTTGGGTGAAGAAGGACTTCCTTTCATCCGTTCTAACCGTATGCTCAAATCATTCCCATGAGGCTTTGAAAGGATTAACTTCAGTTGGATGGCATACATCTAAAGAATACCGTAAAAGGGTGTCCACTTGGAATCAGAAAAGGGCAATCCTCTCGCAAACACACAAAGATGACCAAAGATCATCAGGTGTCACCTAACCCGCGGAGGAAACATTTTCCAATGGCAGCATTGAAATGAATGGGAGTTGCACAAATAGATTTTGACTGAGGGCAGAACCTCTATCGAAATCTTGGTGTGCCCCCACTATTCCCCATAATCCTATTTTAAGAAATTGCTCCCTTCCACTCAGGTTTTTTTTTCTAATACTGCCGATATCCTGAAAGGGTGAAAGGATTGTAAGATGATCAGCAATGGATCGAGGTATTGTGAATATCTGGACGCAAGATAATGTCGTCTTGTGGATAGCAAGAAAACAGAAGGGACAAGCGCATTGTTGTGAAGGTGCTCTGTTACGTATCAACTGTTCTACTCCACCATGCATTAGGTAAAGGTAAAGGTTCCCTTGCTCGAAAGCCAGTCGAGTCCGACTCTAGCGTTGCGGTGCTCATCTCCGTTTCAAAGCCGAAGAGCCAGCGCTGTCCGAAGACGTTTCCGTGGTCATGTGGCCGGCATGACTAAACACCAAGGTGCACGGAACGCTGTGACCTTCCCACCGAAGTGGTACCTATTTATCTACTTGCAATTTCTTGCTTTCGAACTGCTAGGTTGGCAGGAGCTGGAGCTAGAGACGGGAGCTCACTCCGTCATGCAGCAACTCGGGTCTCGAACTGCTGAACTACCGACCTTCCACAGCCTGCAGTTCAGCGTCTTAACCACTTGAGCACCATGCATTACAATGCATTATAAGGGTTTTCCATTTACCCCTCTCATTTTGATACAGAATAAAGGCCAAATACGAGACCCTTTGTTATCCTAGGGAGATATTTTCTCATGATTGCCAACATGGCAGCTGGGTTCATATTTGAATCATTCAACCTCATGAGCAATGCTCCCTCTAAGCTGTGGAGTCTTGTGAGCAAAAATTCTACTTTGTAAGCTCCTGGCATTAAAGTGGTGAGCGAGCCATTTGGCTACTGCATAAATTAGTTTGCTCTGGAGCCCTCCTTCCTGAGCTAAGACAAAATGTGTGAGCAGGAAGCTAAAAAACTGTGAGCTAGCTCACACTAACTCAGCTTAGAGGGAACACTGCTCATGAGTAGGACATGATTGCATGGTTCTTTGTGCAGGAACCACCACCCCGGCTCTCCATCTCATACAAACTCAGGACCTGTGCAGTTGTACTTACACAATACAGAGGATTTGTGTGTCATCCCCAGCTATGCAGGGACCTCTCAAGAAAAACCAACCCTCCCATGAAAAACAGCACACTGTAGTGATTAGAGAACTGACCTCAGGGTGGAGAGACCCGGAGTTGAATCCCCACTGAGAATCAAAGCTTACTTGTAACTGTCAGCCAGCCACAGCTGTGCCCCTTATTTCACAGGGCTGTGGTGAGTATAAAAAGGAGGGGTGCCATGTCCATCAGGGAAGCCAGCATTGTATAAGCTGATGTCATCAGGTCTCAGCATCTAAGCAGGGTCAGCACTTGGGTGGGAGACCACCAAGGAAGGCCCAGCAGAGGAAGACAATGGCCAACCACCACTGCTTAATTGCTTGCCTTGGAAGCCCCTTGCCCGGGTCACCGTACGTCTAGGCTAAACAGGATTGGTACTTAGATGGGAAACCACCAAGGAAGTCCAAGCAGAGGAAGACAATGGCCAACCACCACTGCTTAATTACTTGCCTTGGAAGCCCCTTGCCGGGGTCACCATAAGTCTAAGCTAAACAGGATTGGTACTTGGATGGGAGACCACCAAGGAAGACCCAGCAGAGGAAGACAATGGCCAACCACCACTGCTTAATTACTTGCCTTGGAAGCCCCTTGCCGGGGTTACCATAAGTCTAAGCTAAACAGGATTGGTACTTGGATGGGAGACCACCAAGGAAGATTCTGCAGAGGAAACAAAGAACAGAGAAACAAAGAAAGCATGGCAACTAGCTGACAAGCAGTGGCCAACCACCACTGCTTTTCAGTTGCCTTGAAAGCCCCATGCTGGGGTCACCATAAGTCGGCTGCAACTTGATAGCACCTTCATATATACTGGTTTTTATTGCCCTGAACTGGATGGCCCAAGCTGACCAGATCTCAGAATCTATGCAGGGCCAGTGCTTAGACTGGAGCCCACCGAGGAAGACTCTGCCGAGGAAAGCAATGGCCAACCACCTCTGTTTCTCACTTGCCTTGAATGCCCCTTGTTCGGATAACCGTAGGTCATTTGCAACTTGACAACACATACATATATACATACCATGTACACTGCCTTTAGTTCTTAGGAGCAGGGCTTTTTTTGTAGACAAAGCCCAGCAGGAACTCATTAGCATATTAGGCCACACCCTGACAGCACCACTCATTAGCATATTAGGCCACACACCCCATGTTACCAGAAGTAACCTTTTGCTTCTTATTCTGTTTACCTTGTTTGTTGTCAAAATCCAGGGCTTTTTTTTTGTAGCAGGAACTCCTTTGCATGTTAGGCCACACAGCCCTAATGTAGCCAATCCTAATGAGTTTCTGCTGTTGGGTGTGGCCTATTATGCTAATGAGTTCCTGCTGGGTGTGGCCAACTCGGGAGCCAGCCGGAACTCCGTTCCTGTGCGTTCCTGCCCCAAAATAGCCCTGCTTAGGAGGAAAGGCAAGATGGGGAAAAGTAATGTAATAAAATATAATAGAGCTACCTATGGGTAGATGAGAAAGCAATCAAGGTTTGTTTAGGGTTTTTTTAAAAGAAACCATAATGAATTAATTGAAGCAAAGCAGCTTTAGAAAGCTTGTAAACCACGATTATTCCAAGCTGATACATAATTATCGGTATTGACCTGGAACTTCAGAGAGTAACAAAGAGATGTGTTAATCACTCTTGATATTTACAATATTGATACCTCCCGATATGTTAGGAAAAGTCATGCATTCGGATGACTAATCTCTAGATTTAAATGGATGAAACTGGGACATGAATCATCAAAAACACAATTTTCGATGCTGTCCTGTCTTAAGTAGTTAGCTTGAGTCATTCTAAACCCTTCCTGTATTGTGAAGGAACATCCAGTAGATACATCAAAAACAAGAGACGTGTCTTGCCTATTTTGCTTCCAGCAATGTTTTTCATGCCTCCCCCCAACGTGGCTGAACAGAAATTCCTCATTCTATCTTGTAAGCAACCATCAAACAAATCCCAGACCTTCTGCGACCAGAACTGAAATATTCTTGTCATTTGCGGGAGGGGGATGAACCCCATTCCACATTGGGGGGGAAAGAAACTCCTTTTCTCCTCTTTGCAGGAAGTAAGCTTCAGTGGAGCTCGGTCATCTCCATGACGATCTTTCTGTGGCTGTTTGCAGCCTTTTGGTCTGCAATGCCGCTTCTGGGGTGGGGCGAATATGACTACGAACCCCTCAGAACATGCTGCACATTGGACTACACCAAGGGAGACAGGTAAGGCACACCTGATGATTGTCACCGATGCATTTGTATAGCATTATGGCTTCTTGTAGTGAGCTACAGCGAGCCAAACCAAAGTTGGCAAAGAAATGTATATTTTCCATGGTAGCTGCACTACAGCCTACAAATAAATGTATGAAATGGCCTTATATTGAGTTGGATCATTGTTCTATCATTGAGGAACTCAAGTATTGTCCATTAAAATTTAAAAATAATTTCGTTTCTAAACAAGTTGTGTATTTGTTGTTTGAAATATTGCTTTTTGTCCCAAAAGAGGAGAAGTAAAGCAGCTTTCTTCGGTATCGGTAAAAGATGTTTCTTCATTCTTGTTTCAGAAATTTTGTCACGTACCTTATTCCTCTGGCCTTTTTCAATTTTGTGATCCCGGTTTTCATCATGCTAACAGCCTACCAATCTATAGATCACAAGTTCAAGAAAACTGGACAGCACAGGGTAAGAAACTTTTACCCAGCTCCCCCAAGTGCGATTCATTCAGAGTCTCTAAGTAGAGATTCAGACATTGTTTTAAGAACATAAGAGAAGCCATGCTGGATCAGATCAATGGTCTATCCAATCCAACACTCTGTGTCACACAGTGGCCAAAACCCAGGTGCCATCTGGAGGTCCACCAGTGACCAGAAGTCCAGAAAACCTCCCGCTGTTACCCCCCCCATAAGCACCAAGAATACAGAGCATTAGTGCCCCAAACATAATGTTCCATCTACACATTGTAGTTCAGGAGCTGCGGTGGCTCAAGTGGTTAAGACGCTGAACTGCAGGCTGTGGAAGGTCGGTAGTTCAGCAGTTCGAGACCCAAGTGTGCCGCATGACGGAGTGAGCTCCCGTCTCTAGTTCCAGCTCCTGCCAACCTAGCAGTTCGAAAGCAAGAAATTGCAAGTAGATAAATAGGGACCACTTCGGTGGGAAGGTAACAGCGTTCCATACGCCTTGGTGTTTAGTCATGCCAGCCACATGACCACGGAAACGTCTTTGGACAGCACTGGCTCTTCGGCTTTGAAACGGAGATGAGCACCGCAACCCTAGAGTCGGATTTGACTGGCTTTCGAGCAAGGGAACCTTTACCTTTACACATTGTAGCTAATAGCCACTGATGGACCTCTACTCCATATGTTTATCCAATGCCTTCTGGAAGGTGTCTTTGCTTGTAGCCACCACCACTTCCTGCAGCAGTGAATTCCACATGTTAATCACTCTATTTTTCTCCTTCACTCAAGCAACAATCTCCTTTAGCTTATCCATTGTGCTATCCAGAAGTAACGTTTGTTTTTAACTTGTTCCATTATCAAAGTTCTATCCAGTCAGTTTGAGATTAACATGAATTAAAACCAAAGGAAGGAGACTGTCAACAGTGAGGGACTCAGACTGGACCAGAAGCCACTTTGGAGGTTCCCATCGCTGGGACTCCCAAGATCAGGCTTTCCACTGGGGTGTACTTGGCTGCACTGTAATTAAAGAGGCACCGATATATTGTGGGAAATTCTCAAAGTGGGAGTCCAGTTCCCTGTAAGCACACGCACTGAAGTCAGTTTAGGGAGAGAGGCAGGTGTGTTCCACCCCATCATCCACCATTTTTGTGACTGCTGGACCCAGCGTTATTGCTGGAGAAGCAAATTAATGCAGCAGCAAAAAAACACAACAACAGGCTTTCTTCCAACTCAGCCTGGTTCGAAAGATAGCCCTGATATGGCAGGCCACCTGAATCCTTGCCGCAGTAACATCAAGACTAGACTACTGTAACACACTGTATATTGGTCTCCCTTCAAAATCAGTCTGGAAACTCCACTTGGTGCAGAATGGCACAGCTCGGCTATTACTGGGAGCTAGATGGAGAGTGCGTATTATTCCCAATCTGCAGTCACTTCACTGGCTGCCCATCAGTTATCGGGTTCAATTTAAAGTATTTGCTGTTACATACACAGCCCTTCATGGCCTTGGACCTTCATATCTGCGAGACCGTCTCTCCTCCAGTGCTCTGCCATGACAGCTTCGCTCATCCAAGCAGGGCCTTCTGCAGGTACCTACAGATGAGCAAGCTCAACAACTGGCCATACATACTGCCTTCTCTGTGGTGGCCCCCGCCGTGTGGAATTGCCTGCTTGAGGAGGTCAGCGAGGCTCCCACTCGCCTGGCTTTCCACAAACTGTGCAAAACCTAATTATTCAAAGGGGCTGTTCGATGCAAGGAAGTAGGATTCCACGGCACAAAATGATTCACGGTTGTTTGGATAGATTGTTAGGGACTATGGTCTATACAACTGTGTATAAAGGTAAAGGTTTCCCTTGCTCAAGAGCTAGTCGAATCTGACCCTAGGGGGCGGTGCTCATCTCTGTTTCCAAGCCAAAGAGCCAGCGCTGTCCGAAGACGTTTCCGTGGTCATGTGGCTGGCATGACTAAACAGCGAGGTGCACGGAATGCTGTTACCTTCCCACCGAAGGGGTACCTATTCATCTACTTGCAGTTTCTTGCTTTCAAACTGCTAGGTTGGCAGGAGCTGGGGCCAGAGACGGGAGCTCACTCCATCACACGGCACTCGGGTCTCAAACCGCCGAACTACAGACTGGTCTGTACCTCAGCGTCTTAACTTCTGAGCCACCATGGTCCTCACAATTCTGTATAGCCTGCTATAAATTGGATCCTACTAAGTAATTTTTGCATCATTTGATGTGTTGTGACAGTACTTATGCTTTGCTGCTGTTGTTGGATTTTCTGGTTGGTTCTAGAATCCTAATCCTACGACATCGTTTATTGAATGTCCCGTTCTGTTGATTGTAGTGACTCATTCCATGTAATCCACCTTCACTCCTCGTGAGAAAGGTGGACTATTCATAATGTAAATGAACACTAAAAAAAAATATTGCTCTCCTGTAGAAGTTCTATCGTAACTTAAAGAAGCAATTAATTATTTCTAGCAAACTGCTTCTTTCTGAAAATTATGTGCTAGTACTTGAGCTGCGGTGGCTCAAGTGGTTAAGACGCTGAACTGCAGGCAGTGGAAGGTCGGTAGTTCAGCAGTTCGAGACCCGGGTGCTGCATGACAGAGTGAGCTCCCGTCTCTAGTTCCAGCTCCTGCCAACCTAGCAGTTCGAAAGCAAGAAATTGCAAGAAGATAAACAGGTACCACTTCGGTGGGAAGGGAACAGCATTCCGTGTGCCTTGGTGTTTAGTCATGCCGGCCACATGACCACGGAAACGTCTTCGGACAGCGCTGGCTCTTCGGCTTTGAAACGGAGATGAGCACTGCAACCCTAGAGTCAGATTCGACTGGCTTTCGAGCAAGGGAACCTTTACCTTTACCTTACTGTACAAAACTTTATTTGCTTGAGACATCTGACTTGGTTCATAAATATGAATTAAAGGAATTTAATGCCTTATTCATTGTTCTTTCTTCCCAGTTTAATACTGGCTTGCCTGTGAAATCTTTGGTCATTTGTTGGGGCCCTTACTCGGTTTTATGCTTCTACGCCGCAGTTGAGAATGTGATGTTCATTTCACCCAAAATCCGAATGGTACGTAAAAAGTGTCAATTTCAGCATTCAAACGTAGCAACAAGCCACAGGTAACGCAAACCCTGTTTAACAAGGCAAATGCAAACCATGGTTTAGAGTCCCAGTATTTAGACAGGATTCCAGTATTTAGAATCCCAGTATTTAGACAGGACAAAAATGGGAACTGAAGAAGACTGTATTATATCCTGACATCTGAATGCAATCTAAGGAAATAATATGTAGGCCTTAAATACAATCCAACCCAAGTTAACCACTAGATTGCAGTCAAAGAACATAAATGGAAATACAGGCTATGCTAATGTCTTGCAGTCGAAGGCCAAAACAATGATGTATCTGTGCTGGCTCACATTCATCTCTTCTTCTCCATGCTCCTGTTGTCTTTCCAATTGTCTGTTTTACACTGTAACTTCCTTGAGACCTCTGTCTGTAGGATTACCAAAACTGCCTCTGCAAATGCCTGGGGAGGGCAGAGTGTTGGGAGGATATGATCTGGGTGCCAGTCTAGGCAGGATATGATCTGGGTGCCAGTCTAGGCTGCCTCTCCTAATCAATATGGTCTATACCATATCAGAATTCCTAGAGCATCACTGTGTGACAGCCATGTTTTTCTCCCGCTCCTCAATTCCTTAGGGGTGAGAAATTGGGACTGATGGAATATAAATGGGAGAGCTATCTCTGTGTTTACCTTTGAAACTCGAGAACAGGGGGGTCCCCTGTGTGGTGCCTAAGGGCCTTATGGTACCCACCAGCATCTTTCCTGGTGCCTACCAAGTGTTTATAGAAAGTGGGTGGGCCTTGGTCGAGCTTTAGCCCAGCAGGGCTTCTGATTGGCCACTGAAGATTTGATGGGCTGCTCTCCTAAGTTCTACACAAAAATAAGCTGCTCTCCTAAGTTCTACACAAGCTCCAAGCCTGTGATTCGTTGATGTAACCTCAAGATACCACCATGCGCCGATCCTAATCCTGTGTTCTTCCACGTGCTTCCCGATAGATTCCCGCCGTCATTGCTAAGATGTCACCTGCCGTGAACGCCCTCATCTATGCCTTGGGGAATGAGAACTACCGAGGGGGGATCTGGCAGTTCCTGACGGGGCAGAAGATTGACAAAGCTGAAGTGGATAACAAAACCAAATAACGTGTTAATGTAGCGAAGGAAGGGCCTCTTCGCAGATTACGTTTTTAGATGTATGTATGAAATTCTGTTCCAATGCATGTGCCTAAAATATGTGAATGTCCTGGTATTCTTGTCGGGGCCAAACCAGACCAGATGCTGGGTGCGCACTGTGCACCTATCGAGTCCCCAAATAGTATCGTTTTCTCCACCATGGGGCAAATAGCAGCTCCACAGGACTGTTTCCATTCACTAAACCATGCAGTGGTTTAAGATTAAACTCCTGTCCTGACAGAGCCCCGATATCCATCAGGACCATGTGCGACTATAATTCAGTTCTGAAACATCAACAGGGATCCATGATCTCTGTCTGATCTAGGTTGAACCTCAGGCAACTACACCAGTTTGGTGCGGTGGTTAAGAGCAGCGGACTCTAATCTGGAGAACCGGTTTGGATTCCGCACTCCTCCTCCACATGCAGCCAGCTGGTTGACCTTGGCTCAGCCACAGCTCTCTCAGAGCTGTTCTCTCAAGAGCAGTTCTCTCAGAGCTCTCTCAGCCCCACCTACCTCACAGGGTGTCTGTTGTGGGGAGAGGAAAGGAAGGAGATTGTAAGCCGCTCTGAGACACCGAGTGAAGGGTGGGGTATAAACCCAACTCTTCTTCTTCTATGTAGCCACCGGCAACTAGTGGCAGAAATAGGGTTGCCAGCTTCCAGGTGGTTCCTGGATATCTCCCGACAATACAAGTGATCTCCAGACAACAGAAATCAGTCCCCCTGGAGAAAATTGTAGGTTTGGGAGGTGAACTCTGTATCATTATACCCTGCTCAGGTCCCTCCCTTTCCCACACCCCTCCCTCCCCGGGTTTCACCCCCAAAATCCCCAGGAATTTCCCAACCCAGAGCTGGCAACCCTAAGCAGAAATCATGCGCATTTCTGATCAGCCATTCCGCGCTGGAAAAGTTCAGTATTGTCTGCAAGCATTTCCTGAATTACCGAGGGGGCTTCCTGCAGGTATACCTGGCAAGCCCATTTCCCAGTCTGTCGTGTGGCGCTTGCCCAGTGAATTGCCTCAAAACGCTGTGGACTGGCCTCGGCCTTGCCTCACGTTTGTCACCGCAAACCCGTCACGTGTCCTCAAGCACCCTACTCTCTGCAAGATGCCGCCGGGGGTGGGGGGGAGAGAAAATTAGGGACAACATCTAGAGAACCTAGCAAGGCCTAGCGGAAAAGGGTTCCTGCTTGTTCTGTACAGATGGCGTTCCCAGGCTATCGAGAGATTAAAGCCATAGCCGCTATTTATGCCGTGTGCTTGTGTCTGTGTTTTGTATTTGCATAAAATGCGTATGTGTGAAAGCACGGACCGTTTCTAAGCTTCTTTCCTCGTTTGTTTCAACTGGCACAGGATCAAAGGATGGACACCTCCAATCAGTTGTAACCCTGCCAAATATTCATAATTTTAATCGGTTGTCCAGTTTGGTGCAGTGTTTAAGTGCGCACGGACTCTAATCTGGGAGAACCAGGTTTGATTCCCCACTCCTCCACCTGGCTGGATGACCTTGGGCAAGCCATAGTTCTGTCAGAGCTGTTCTTGAAAAAGAGCAGTTTCTGTCAAGAGCTCTCTCAGCCCCACCTACCTCACAGGGTGTCTGTTGTGGGGAGGGGAAGGGAAAGGAGTTTGTCAGCCGCTCTGAGTCTCCTTTGGGTAGTGAAGGGTGGGGGATAAATCCAATCTCTTCTTCTTCTTCTACCTCACAGGGTGTCTGCTGTGGGGAGGGGAAGGGAAAGGAGTTTGTAAGCCGCTCTGAGACACCTTTTGGTAGTGAAGGGTGGGGTATAAATCCAATCTCTTCTTCTTCTTCTTCTTCTTCTATTACTGCCGTCTGCCTGGCGAGTTTTGATTTCTCCATTTCTCCTGTGATTGTGATTCTGAAGTGACTCTCTTCACTGTATTTAGCCTCACAACTACCAGTGTGGTTTTTAGGCACAATTGCATTTGTTTAACTAGAGCAACATTCAAGTCCAGTAGGGCTGCCAGGTTCTCCTGGCCTTCAGCGTGGGAGGTGGGGGGGAAGGTAAGGTTGCCAGCTCCAGGCTGGGAAATGCCTGGAGATTTGGGGATGGAGCCTGGGGAGGACAGGGGCCTCAGTGGGATACGAATGCCATCAGGTCCACCCTCCAGAGCATCCATTTTCTCCAGGGGAACTGATCTCTGTACATATTACATAAGAACATAAGGGAAGCCAACGTTGGATCAGGCCAAAGGCCCATCCAGTCCGACACTCTGTCACACAGTGGCCAAAAATGCCAGGTGACATCAGGAGGTCCACCAGTGGGGCCAGGACATTAGAAGCCCCCCCATTGTTGACCCCCACCAGGCACCAAGAATACAGAGCATCACTTGCCCCAGACCAAGAGTTCCTATCTAAACCTTGTGGCTAAGATCCACTGATGGACCTCTGCTCCATATGTTTATTTAATTCCCTCTTTTTTTGTTGTTGTTTTTAATCCCCTGAAGGCAGGGTAGTTTTATTAATTTTTGTTACACCTACGTGACTACAGAAAAAGAAAAAGGGAAGGGAAAGAAAAAAACCCCGGGGTACAGACAGTAAATAAAGAAACCCACACTATAACTAAAAACCCAAGAAAGGAAGGTCTTTTACAGTTAGTATACAGTTAGTCATAAAACTTAAAACTTTTCGTTTAAATCAATGAATTTAGGAGTTAGTAAGTCCATTTTAGTAATTGTCTATTTTCTTCTCAGTGTGCACAGAGTCTCTTTCATCCACTTCAGTTATAAATCTTTCAGTTCTTAAGAGCTACTTGGGTACTCTTAGCCGCAAGTCATACGTGTCTCTGGCCGTGCCTCCTTCTGCTCCCGCTGGGTCTCCGTCCGTCTCTTCCAGGCTGTCTGCAGGACCCCCTCCATCTGGCTGCTCTTCCTTTTTCGATCCAAAAAACTGCTTCAACCATTCTTCCACTTTAAACACAGAGTCAATTTTTTTTCTCTCTTATCCTTGTATTTAAACTGCACACCCTCCGGATAGAGCCAGGAATACTGAATCTGGTTGATCTGGAGTGTTGAAATGAGTTCTTTGTATGCTTTTCTTTTCTGTCGAACCTCAAATGGAGTGTCCTTTAGGACCCTAATAGTTGCTGATCCCAGCTGCAGGGGTTTGGCTGCTGTCGCTTTGAGAATATCATCTCTTGTCTGTCGTCAGAGAAACTTGACTACAATCTCGCCCGGCATGTTATTCTGCTTAATATATTTAGAATAGGATCGATATACCACTTTGATCTCTGCTTGCGCTTCAGCCGGTGCATTGCCGAGCGTCGATGCAATTAGCTCTGTCGCCACCTCCTTCAAGTTTTCTCCTGCCGTTTCAGCCACCCCTTGGAACCTGATAACTTTATTAGCTTTTTCCATCTGTAGATTCATTAGCCTTCTTTCTTGGAGATCTTGCCTTTGCTCCAACAGACCAACTTTCTTCATCATCTTTTTGGTATCGTGTGCTGTCTCTTTAAGCTTTTCATCGGTTTGAATCGACTTTTTCACGAGCTCGGCGATCTGCTGTTGCTGCTTTGCCATACTCTGGTTCGAAGCAGCCATCAATTGGTTAAGACCATTGAGTCTTTCGTTTATGGGCCGGAGCAGCTCCGTTAGCGTGGAGAAGACGTCTCCTTCTTCTACCCTCGGACTTTGACCACCTCGCCCAACTTTCGTTCCTTTTCCTCGGACGCCGGCCATTTTCAGCTTTGTTTACACTAAAGAGAGGCTTTTCACTCTCCTTCAGCAAGTGCAAACTTATCCGCAAAAAACAGCTAAGTCTTTGGCACACTTGAGCGCTTCTCGTTTCTCCTCCCCCCCTTCTCTTTAAAACACAGTTCGGTTTGTTTACGTCTGGGATTCCCCTTCGACGCCGCTATAGGTGGGGGGGGTGGAACTCACTTTTAGATCTTATTCGCTCGCCTTTTTCTCCTCTTCATTGACGGTCTGACCACAGACCTCTTTTAGTCACGCCTCATTCGCTGACCTTCTTGCTTGTCCCGGCCGGCATCAGCTATGCTCGGTAAAAACCGAGCCTCTCAGGGGGTGGACCGATTGGCGCAAAAAGGAGCGCCTCAATTCTCTGGCTTAAAGCCATCGAAGAGGTCGCCTATTTAATTCCCTCTTGAAGCCGTCCATGCTTGTAGCCGCCACCACCTCCTGTGGCAGTGAATTCCATGTGTGAATCACCCTTTGGGTGAAGAAGTACTTCCTTTTATCCGTTCTAACCCGACCGCTCTGCAGTTTCATGGAGTGCCCACGAGTTCTTGTATTGTGAGAAAGGGAGAAAAGGACTTCTTTCTCTACCTGCTCTATCCCATGCATAATCTTATAAACCTCGATCATGTCACCCCTCAGCCGTCGTTTCTCCAAGCTAAAGAGCCCCAAGCACTTTAACCTTTCTTCATAGGGAAAGTGTTCCAACCCTTTTATCATTCTAATTGCCCTTTTCTGCACTTCTTCCAATGCTATAATATCCTTTTTGAGGTGTGTTTATTTCATTATATTTATACCCCGCCCTCCCCGCAAGCGGGCTCAGGGCAGCTTACAACAAGGCACAAAGTGCATACAGTATAAAATAGGTAAAACAGTTAAATTCAGTTCAATCAGGATGCAAGAATAGAAAGATCTGAACATCTTGCATACCAGAAGGGGGAGGGCCGGGGCCGTAGATAGATGTTAC
Organism: Gekko japonicus; assembly: GCF_001447785.1. Lineage (NCBI taxonomy): Eukaryota > Metazoa > Chordata > Lepidosauria > Squamata > Gekkonidae > Gekko > Gekko japonicus. The sequence continues at coordinate 192,228 of NW_015160313.1, forward strand.
TCAGCCCTCCGGCAAGTGGTGGCAGCTCCTACTCAAAAGCCTGGTGGAAGAGCTCCGTCTTACAGCCTAATGATGAGGTGTACTTCCAGGAGATTTCTCAGGTCCCACCTGCAGTAGGGTTGTCAGCCTCCAGGCAGGGCCTGGGGATCTCCCGCTTTTACAACTGATCTCCAGCTGACAGAGGTCAGCTCCCCCAGAGAAAATGGCTGCTTTGTAGGGTGGACTCTGTGGCATTGTACCCTGCTGACGCCCCTCCCCTTCCCAAACCCCACCCTCTCCTGGCTCCACCCCCAAAGTCTCTGGGTACTTTCCAACCCGGACCTGGCAACCCTAACATGCAGGCTGGCATCCAGTAGCACCTTATAGATCAACAAGGGTATCAGCAATCAAGGCTCAAAGCTTTCTTTGTCAGATGATGGAACTTTGACTCTTGGAAGCCTACACCCTAGGAATTTTGTTTGTCTTTAAGGCACTACTGGACTCCAAATTTCTTGTTCTGCTACAGTAATTAATCTCGATGTTGGTCAGATGGGTTTTGAGAATGATGACCTCAAGATCCGGATGGGCCGAAAAGGACCGAAGGAGGACTGAAAAGACATATTTGATTTTGCTGCATACAAGAAGTCAGATTCAAGGACTGGGTTGCCAGCTCTGGGTTGGGAAACACCTGGTGATTTTGGGGTGGGGCTTGCAGAGGGTGGGATTTGGGGAGGGGAGGGGCCTCAGCAGGGTACAGTGCCATGGAGTCCACCTTCCAAAAGCAGCCATTTTCTCCAGGGGGACTGATCTCTGTCGTCTGGAGACCAGCCGTAATTCTGGGAGATCTCCAGCCAGCAAGATATCAAGAGCTGACTTCCGGTCTATGGATTGGCGATGGCAGTCGTTCTCCCCAGAGCTTGGGGAGGCGATTACCACACCATCGGCATGGAGGGGTGCCACCTCAAGTGGCACTCCCACGGAGTCTTTGTGAAAGGCTCCAGGCCAGAGAGCTTTGAGGGTTAGCCTCTTTGACGGCTTGCTGCCGGGGAATTGAGGCTTCCCTCTGCTCTGAAGGGCCTACCGATGAGTGGCCTTAGGGTGCAAGCTAACCCAACCAGGACAAGCGGGGGAGACCGAGCGGAACAACAATTGATGTGAGCGAGGTCAGGAATGTGACCAACAATGAACGTGAGTTTACGAACTTTGATAAACGGCACCCCCCCTCCCCGTGGGAAAAGCGGAGTGCAAAGAGGGATGCCTCTGAAGCACAAGGACAGATAAACGCAGCGAAGGGGGAGTGGGAGGAAACAGACAGCGTGTGTATTTAGAGAGACTTACTTGAGTGCAAATAACGAATTGACGAGTGCTTCGAGCCCGGGAGAAGCGGTTTGAAAGTGTAAACAAAGTTGAAAAATGGCGGCATCATGAGGAAGGCTTAAAGCGAAGCCTCAGAGTCCAAGGCCGGAAGAGGGAGCTGACCCCTCCAGGGGGGTGGCTGGAGATATCCTGGTTTTATAACTGATCTCCAGGCAACAGAGATCAGTTCAGATGGAGAAAATGGTATCTTTGGAAGGTGGCCTCTAGGGCAGGGGTGTCGAACTCATTTGTTACGAGGGCTGGATCTTGTATAAATGAGACTTTGTTGGGCCGGGCCGTGTGTGTCATAAAATGTAATGCCAGGCAGTGGAGATATAAACTTTACAAAGTATAAAAAGGACACAAACACAAAGGGTTTTTTTTTTACTTAAAATAAAAACATGCTTAAAACATTAGCTCTGTAAGCGGCAAACCTACTTTTGATGTATTGACATTCACCACAGAAATCTCACGCACAGAGTTCTGAGCCTAGGACCCAGGTTAAAACATGAAATGGCTGAGTGATTAAGAGAGTCTGGCGAGGCAAGCTATGATGCAGCAGCAGCAGCAGAAGTGGAAGCAGGAGATGGCCAGTTCCACTGTGGGCCTGATGGAAGCCCTCCGGGGGCCTAATCCAGCCCCCGGGCCGCATGTTTGACAACCCTACTCTAGGGTGTTTATACCCCGCTGAAGTCTTTCCCTTTCCCAGACAGTGCCTTTCTCAGGCTCCACACACACTCACCAAAAAAACCCTCCAAGTATTTCCCAACCCGGAGCTGGCAAACCTACCCCCATGAAATATTTTCTCTTTGGAAACAAGAGAAAGGTCTTATAAGATAAGGTTTGGCTCACTCCAAATTCTTTCTGTGTAGCATGGAGGCTTTTGTGGATGACAGTTCACAACGTCTTAAATAATAATTCCTCTGGACCAGGGGTCATTTCCTGTGGTAGCGCACAGGAGCGGAGCTCCGGCAGTAAGGAGCTCAGTGAGTGGGCACATGCAACAAGCCCCGCCCCCTGCTTCTAGCAGCCCTCAGTCGGGCCACGAAGAGCAAGAAGCAGCCAGGTAAGTTGCAGAGGGCCCCCCCCCCGGCCCACCTTCAGGCACAAGCTCTCCCTCCTGTTGTGAGGGCAGATCTGCGCATCCCCCCTCCCCATAGCTAGCAATCCAACACAGTCCAGTGGCACCTTTAAGACCAAGTTTTATTCAGGTACAAGCTCTCCCTCCTCTGTGAGGGCAGATCTGCACATCCCCCCTCCCCATAGCTAGCAATCCAACACAGTCCAGTGGCACCTTTAAGACCAAGTTTTATTCAGGTACAAGCTCTCCCACCTCTGTGAGGACAGATCTGCACGTCCCCCCCCCCAATAGCTAGCAATCCATAACAGCCCAGTGGAGCCTGAGCCTTTTGACACACTTCCAGTGATGTCAGGGGGAGTGTCATATGCAAATAAGTTATGCTAATGAGTTGTGCTAATGAGCTCCTGCACCTCTCTTTCTATGAAATGTCCCCTGCTCTGGACACTGTAGAGCTGTGCAGCACTCCAATCTTTTCCAGCCCCTGCCATCAGACAGGGACTTCTTTCGTATCAGAGCTCCCTTTGCTTCCCTGTGACGACCTTGATCCCATTTGGTGACACTTCTGGAGGGCAGGAGACTGAAGCTGCTACCCTCTTGACCGGCCCCCCTGTGGTCAGTCCTGACCAGGCCCCCTGTGGTCAACTAGAGTCCCAGCCTCACACACCATGCCACAAAGAGACAAGCAGCTTAAGGCCTTCCTTCTCTGGATTAGTAAAGAACGAGGCAGGGTGGGGGGAGTGGAATCTGCAGGAAACCCGTGGTGGTGGGTAGCAAAGCCCCCCATGAAAAAAACACCATCCCACACAACAGAAGTTAAAATCCCTGTCCCACAAAGCAATGCTCCCTCTGAGCTGTGGAGTCTTGTGAGCAAAAATTCTGCTTTGTGAGCTACTGGCACTCAACTTGTGAACGAGCGATTTGGCAACTGCAAAAATTAATTTGCTTTGGATCCCTCCTCCCTGAGCGAAGACACAAATGTGTGAGCTGGAGGCTAAAAAACTGTGAGCTGGCTCACACTAACTCAGCTTAGGAGGAACACTGTGTTACATATATTTTAAATTAGTTGGATTTCTAGCCTCCTTTTATGGCAGGATTTCCCCTAGTGGGTTGACTGACGGATTCAGGATGTTAACTGATGAAGGATGTGACACTATTACAAACGTCCGGCCATCTCACAACTTTCCAGATATGGTTTAAAACATAATAGGGAGGACCGGCAGTGTAAGCAATGAGTGGAAAGCAAAGGGTCGAAATAGCCATGTGCCGAGTGTTGGGCAGGGGGGTGCCAGGGATGCTTTCCATGTCAAAGGTGGTGGGGGTGACTATTCCGTGCAACTTGGAGAGTGACCCCTTGGTATAAAAGAGCTGAGTTTAGTTTTAACAGACCAACAGTGGGTGGTTTTTCGGCCAACAATAATCCAAGAGATTGAAATTGAGCAATGGAATACAATATGGAAAACTGTAAAATCCACGAGAGCCATCTCCTATAAGGAAAATATCTATAAAATGTTTCATAGGTGGTATTGGTCCCCAGATAAGATTGCAAAGTGTTATCCGCAAACATCCAATAAATGCTGGAAGTGTAAGTCAAATGTGGGGACCTTTTACCACATGTGGTGGAAATGCAGTCAAATACAAACATACTGGGAAACGGTGCATAAAGCTATCTTAGAAATACTAAACATAAATGTCGTGTTAACACCCAAAACCTACTTATTGAATATAATACCAAAAGGCTATGATAAGCAAGATACATATTTATTAATATATATTATAACAGCTGCGAGAATATTGGTGGCTTAAACATTGGAAAAATGCCCTCAAAAGAGGACTTAATAGCAAAGCTCCTCGAGCTAGCGCAAATGGAGGGAACACTGCCCACAAGATGCCTCTGTTTGCGCCTCTTCCTCTCTCTGCTTGGGTACATCCTGTCCTGCAGAGCCCAGGCTAGCCTGGTTTCATCAGATCTCGGAAGCTAAGCAGGGTCAGCCCTGGTTAGTCATTGGATGGGAGACCTCCAACGAAGTCCACGGTCGCTATGCCAAGGCAGGCAACGGCAAACCACCTCTGATACATACAATCCCATCAGCTGTATGTGTGACTAGAATAGGTCAATAGGTATGTGAGAATCAGGGGTCATTTCGTAGAAAAAGAGCTAGGGGAACTCATTAGCATAACTCATTAGCATATGCCACACCCCCTGACATCAGGGGCCCGGCGGTGGACCTGCAAGGCCAGCGGGAGTGCGAGGAAGCCCCGCCAAGGCCCTCCCTGGCCCCAGGCAGGCAGGGGTGGGGAGAGGCGGGGAGGAAGCAACTTACCCTCCCTCTTCTCCTGCCTCCTCCTGGCTGAATGAGGGCTGGAAGCGGGGCGGCCGGAAGCAGGGGGTGGGGCTTCGTCATGTGCCCCGCCCCCTGCACCTCACCCAGGGGAACTGCGTTCCCCCGCGTGCCCCCCCCCGAAATGACCTCTGGTGAGAATTTAAAAATGGGGGGGAGAATCCAAATGGTAATCCATCTCAATTCTGGCACAACCGCTTGATAAACTGGTTGGAGTGACTGTTCTGCCAAGAGCTGAAGAACACATTGCCAACTTTCTGGACCTGATTAGAAATCTGGGACAGTGATGGCATTTTCCTTGCCCTTTGGCAGGATGAGACAGATGGCCCGATTACCAAGGGGTCGTATGCACACGGTGGTTAAGTTATTGCTTGGTAAATGAGCAGTTGTGTTCCTTCAGAGTTACCGACAGAGGAGAACTTCTTCAACAATACCGCAATCCACAGGTAAGCACTAGTCACACCACTTTCTGAAATGAGGCTGGTGTTCCTGTTACAAACTCTGTAGTGGTTAAGAGCAGTGGACTCTAATCTGGAGAACGCCTCCTCCACATGAGGCCTGCTGGATGACCTTGGGCCAGTCTCAGTTGTCTCAGAACTCTCTCCGCCCCACCTACCTCACAAGATTCCCGTCATGGGAAGGGAAGGGGGAAGGCAATTGTAAGCTACTTTGAAGGGAAGGAGAGAAGAAGAAGAAGAAGAAGAAGAAGAAGAAGAAGAAGAAGAAGAAGAAGAAGAAGAAGAAGAAGAAGAAGAAGAAGAAGAGATTGGATTGGATTTATACCCCGCCCTTCACTACCCAAAGGTGTCTCAGAGCAGCTTACAAACTCCTTTCCCTTCCCCTCTCCACAACAAGACACCCTGTGAGGTAGGTGGGGCTGAGAGAGCTCTTGACAGAAACTGCTCTTTTTCAAGGACAGCTCCTATCAGAACTACAGCTTGCCCAAGGTCATCCAGCCAGGTACAAGTGGAAGAGTGGGGAATGAAACCCGGTTCTCCCAGATTAGAGTCTGCGCACTTAACCACTACACCAAACTGGAAGTGAAGGTAATTGTAAGCCACTTTGGGACTCCATAAAATAGAGAAAAATGGGATATAAAAACTTACTCTTCTTCCTCTTTTACTTACAGCCCACATTGTAACAGTCCAACAAGAAAGATTACTAGTTCAATTAAATCTAAGACAGAGTCTTCCTGGGTCACAGAAGAATAAGGTTGCCAGGTCTGGGTTGGAAAATACCTGGAGACTTTGGGAGTGGATCCAGGAGAGGGCGGGGTTTGGGGAGGGGAGGGGCCTCAGCATGGTACAGTGCCATAGAGTCCACCCTCTAAAGCAGCCATTTTCTCCAGGGGAGCTGACCTCTGTCAGCTGGAGAACAGTCGTACAAGCGGGAGATCTCCAGGCCCCACCTGGAGTCTGGCAACCCTACAGAAGAATTGATAATGGTTGAGGTGGGGCCATGTCTCAGTGGTAGAGCATCCGTTTGGCATGCTCTACCAGGTTCTATCCCCGCCATCTCCAGATAAAATTACCAGGGAGTGGGTGATATGAAAGACCTCAACCTTAGACCCTGGAAAGTGCTGCTAATCAGAGTAGAAAATACACAGTAGACAAGGCTGATTCAGTACAAAGCCACTTCTGGTATGGTCTTGTCATGGGTATTTATAATGGAAAAAGGGGACTAAATCTACGTGGACCCTATTTTTCCAGATAGGGAAGGAAAGAATCCATCCCATGATTGCTGTATCCCAAAGTGTGAAAAATCTCCATAGCAGATGAGGAATTTGTGTAAATGTCAATAGGATTAAGGCAATGCAGACAAAGGTCGGTGCAAAACAACATTTCTTTTATCTTTTTTTTCCCTATACTTTAAGCTTCTTAGATATTCAGAAAAGGATTAGGAGTGCCTGTACTCTTGGCAGAGGACACACAGAGTCTCTCCGTGTGCACGCAGAAGCTAATTCAAACAAGAATGCAGCCTCATATTATAAAACGAGACCGGCCAGCAATGAGTCCACCATCTGAATTTGTCTTTGTAACGAGAATAGGGGATTATATTCTTAGGAACTTTAGCCATTATCCAGGAAGCCACGAAAGTACTTATTCAACTCTAATTATGAAACCTTTTTCTCCTTGTTGAAGTTTCAGAATATTCACCTTCCCCCCCCCTTCAAGTCACAGCTGACTTAGAATCATAGAATCATAGAGTTGGAAGGAGAATTCTACGCAGACTGGAAAGACTTTAAAGAGTACTTAGAAAAGTATTGGGATGTAAAGGACAATTTAATTTGTTTTGACAATTATTGAAGAGCTGATGTGTTTAGATGAGAGTTAATTAAGAGAAAATACTAGTAGAAAGAAACGTTACCGGTAGGCTAAGATCAGTATACAAGGAAAATAGAAAAGAAATAAGAATTGGGCTGGAGGTTGGAGCACTGTGGGAAGCCAGGAGGGGAGGGGAAAGGGAAGAAGGGATGTATAACCCAAATAATATGTTGTATGTTTGAATTAATGATATGTCCTAATAAATTGTGTTTGGGGGGGAAAAGAATCATAGAGTTGGAAGGGAACTCCAGGGTCATCTAGTCCAACCCCTTGCACAATGCAGGAAATTCACAAGTATCTCCCCCTCCACACACACACCATTTATGGCAACCCAGTCGGGTTTTCAAAGCAAGAGACTTTCAGAGGTGGTTTGCCATTGCCTGCCTCTGCGTCACAGCCTTGGACTTCCTTGACGGTCTCCCATCCAAATACTGACCAGGGCCAACCCTGTTATCTTCAGAGATCCGATAAGATCAGGTTAGACTGGACTATCCAGGTCAGGAAAACACTGACAAATAACTTTTAACTACATAAAAAGTAAAGGTAAAGGTTCCGTTGCTCGAAAGCCAGTCGAATCCGACTCTAGGGTTGCGGTACTCATCTCCGTTTCAAAGCCGAAGAGCCAGCGCTGTCCGAAGACGTTTCCATGGTCATGTGGCCGGCATGACTAAACACCAAGGCGCACAGAATGCTGTTACCTTCCCACCGAAGCGGTACCTATTTATCTACTTGCAATTTCTTGCTTTCGAACTGCTAGGTTGGCAGGAGCTGGCACTAGAGACGGGAGGTCACCCTCATGCGTTACACTCGGGTCTCGAACTGCTGAACTACTGACCTTCCACAGCCTGCAGTTCAGCGTCTTAACCACTTGAGCAGCTCCTTTTAACTACATATTCACATACAATTTACACTTATGTCCAGTGATATTTTTTTTAATACAACATTTCTTTAAAGGTGTTGTCTTACATTCAGGATCATCTTCCTTTTGGGTCAATACGGTAGATTCTTCTACGTCCCTTTGTATTCTTCTTCTACATTCCCCACTTCCTCTATACATTGGAGCAAAACTGCCTGTACCATTCAGTAAGATATCATGTATTCAAGCAAAATTCATCATCAGAGGTCATACAGTTACACATCAAGTGGTGTTGACACAAGAGCCCCTTTCAGTGTGTGTGTAAAGAGCCATCAAGTCACAGATGACTTATGGCCACCCCAGCAAGGGGCTCTCAAGGCAAGTGAGAAGCAGAGAAGGTTTTACATTGCCTTCCTCTGCAGAGTCTTCCTCGGTGGTCTCCCTTCCAAGTACTGACCCTGCTTAGCTTCCAAGATCTAACACGATCGGGCTATACCAGAAGTGGCCAAACTTGCTTAACGTAAGAGCCACATAGAATAAACATCAGACGTCTGAGAGCCTCAAGACATGAACAAATATTACACAGATGGGCGAAAATAATAGTCAATGGGGAACTAACGCAAAATATACCTATTCAGAAAGGGACAAGACAAGGGTGTCCACTCTCCCCATTACTGTTTATTATCGGGTTAGAGACTTTAAATGATATGGTCAGAAATAACACAAATATTACAGGACTTACATTTAAGGGGGAACAATACAAACTGCAGGCTTTTGCTGATGATCTTGTCTTTATCTTGGAAGAACCTATAACATCTATAGCACATCTAATGAGTCAAATTCAAGAATATGGTACAGTAGCAGGTCTCAGAATTAACCTTAAGAAAACCAAGATCCTAACAAAAAAATGTACTAAGGAAGAAATAAGTAAAATACAATTGAATACATCTATGGAAGTGACAAATAAGGTAAAACACCTAGGCATTACAATGACAAACAAAAATGTGCAACTATATGAAAATAATTATAAAACCTTAATAGAAGAAATCAAGAAAGATCTACAAAAATGGCACATCTCATTTATGGGTAGAATTGCTACCATAAAAATGAACATATTACCGCGCTTTTTGTTCCTAGCTCAAACCATACCGATACTGAAAAATTATAAAATATGTGAAGAACTAGACCAAATAGTCAGTAAATTTATATGGCAAGGAAAAAGAGCGCGTGTGAAATTGAAGCTACTCCATGATAAAAAAGAAAGGGGAGGTCTGGGAATACCAGACTGGAAACTCTACTACGAAGCGGTGGCGATGGGATGGATACGTGAATGGCTACTATTGGAGGATAGAAGAACTTTAAAGTTGGAAAGTCATGACCTACATTTGGGCTGGCACGCCTATGTATGGTATGACAAAGATAAAACACAGAAAAATTTCCACAAACACATCATAAGAGAAGCATTGATAAAAATATGGAGAAAACTAAAAGGAAAATTCTATGATAAGATACCCAGGTGGGTATTTCCCTTAGAGGCCTTCATAATGCCAAATTTAATGACTGAAAACAAAAGTGTTAGCTATTATATATTATTAACAAAAGAAAACGAACTGAAATCCTTTGAAGCATTACAAGCATTAAACATAAATCTTACAAACTGGGGGGAAATGCAATTAAAATCAAGATTTGCCAAAGACAAAACAAGGAACTTTGCAAAAACAAAATCAGACTTAGATAAGATCTGGTTGTCTTCTGCAGACAAACTGATACAAAAACTATATAACTTCATATTAAACGAGGATATGCAAGAGGAAACAATAAAACCATGTATGAAGATGTGGATGAAAGATTTGGGAAATAATATAAGTTTAGAAAAATGGTCTAAAATGTGGAGATCAACCAAATTGTTAAGAGCTACAGCCTATAAAGAAAACATTTTCAAAATGTTTTACAGGTGGCATTGGACACCAGACAAAGTAGCCAAATGCTATAAAAATGTGTCAGCAAATTGCTGGAGATGTAAAAGAAATGTAGGCTCGTATTATCATGTATGGTGGAGGTGCAAAAAACTGGTTAAATTTTGGAAAATCATAAAGCAGTTAATTGTGGAGATAGTCGGAATAGAACTTGTGTTGGAACCAGAAATATATTTATTGAATATCTTACCAGAAGGTATAAAACATGATGATTTACGTTTGATATTATACATCCTTACCAGTTCCAGAATCCTTATAGCTAAATGTTGGAAATCAGATAAAACACCAACTAGAGAAGAATTAATTTCAAAAATTATGGAAATACAAGAAATGGATAAAGTAAACACGATATTGTCGGGGAAGGATGGAAATGTGTTTAAAAATAGATGGCTGAAAATAGACAGATGGTTTGAAAAAAATGTATAAAGGAAACTCCAAAATATGTAAATCAATAAACTTTTGTGTTACTTTTTGTTATGGGAAAAAAGCTAAATAAACTATTTTAAAAAAACAAATATTACACAGATGTTTTAACTGGAAAATATGCAAATTTGCTTTTTATTAACAATAAATGAGACTGCCAAAAACAAAAAGGGTTAAAAAAGATATTGATAATGATATTTATTTGTCCAGATATATTTATTTGTTTGCTAATGATATTTATTTGTCTAAAAGAGAGAGAGGTGGAAAGAAAGAATGAAAGAGGTGGATAGAAAGAGAGAGTGAAACAAAGAAAGCAAATAGATGGGGGGAGGGGGAAAGAGAGAAAAAGAGAAAGAAAGGTGGAAAGAAAGAATGAAAGAGGTGGATAGAAAGAGAGAGAGAAACAGAGGAAGGAAGGAAGGAAGGAAGGAAGGAAGGAAGGAAGGAAGGAAGGAAGGAAGGAAGGAAGGAAGGAAGGAAGGAAGTGGATGGGGGAGGGAGGGAGAGGTGGAAAGAAAGCAACTTTAAATTTAAATATGTCATCCATGTTCCCCTGCCCCCATGCCAGCTGGCTTGGCTTGGAGAAGGGATTTAAAGAGACAAATGCCTTCTCCAAGCCAGCCAGCCCCACCTCAAGCCTGGCTGGAGAAAGGAAGACCAATTGGAGAGGCATGGCTCCCCTTTGCTGCCCTGCCAGGAGCCACACAATTGAGGGGCCAAACTACACATTGGGTTGGATTTGGATCCAAACTAAATGGGCCATTTCCACCTACTCATCTTCATGAGTGAGATTGTGCAGTTTGGTGTCTCTCAAGAATTGACACCACTGACCACTGGGAAAGCATCAAGGTTGAGATGATGGCGGTGGCATTTTGTTGGAGGTGGTTCATTCTCACATGCAAGTTACTGCCTGATGTTTCAAACAACAGTATAGGTTGTATATGTGTGAATGAGCCAAACCCTCATGCAGGATATTCAGGCCCTTTTTGAAAGCCTGACTCTCCATTGGGGTGTCTGGTTGTGTTGTAAAATTATATCAATGCCCCTCAGCTCAATGTCTGGAGAACAGAGGAAGAGGGAAGAGAAGTTTTTTAATATCCCACTTTTCTTTACCTTAAGCAGTCTCAAAGGGGCTTACAATCACCTTCCCTTCCTTTCCCCACAACAGGCATCTGGTGAGGTAGGTGGGGCTGAGAGAGTTCAGAGATAACTGTGACTGGCCCAAGGTCACCCGGCTGGCTTCATGTTGAGGAGTGTGGAACCAAACCTCATTCACCAAATTAGAGTCCTCTGCTCTTAACTACTAGTAAAGGTAGTAATAATAATAATAATAATAATTATTATTATTATTATTATTATTATTCAATTTATTGATCGCTCAATCCTTGCAGAGCTGCCAGCTCTGAGAGATTTACAGTTACTCATGTGTTGACACGGGACTAACAATGATGGGGGAAGGGAGGACAACATATATCATTTTTAATCACACACACTTCGCATTCGACAGGGAGTTTGGTCAGCTGTAAGCATCAGACGTGTTCCGGCAGCGTTCTTTAGTCGGTGTTGCTTGATGTCGTCAGCATTTTTCGCAGTCGCAGCGCACCACTGCCACCGTCTGGCCGGAATGGACCATTTCAGGCTTTTCTTTGATGCTGCGTAGATCTCTCTCGGCTTTTGATCTTACATGCGGACCTTCCGTTTGTCGGCTAACACTTCCCACTGTAAGGTAAAGATAAAAGTTTGCCTTGCTCAAAAGCCAGTCGAATCCGACTCTAGGGATGGGGTGCTCATCTCCGTTTCGAAGCCAAAGAGCCAGCACTGTCCAAAGACGTTTCCGTGGTCATGTGGCCAGCATGACTAGATGCTGAGGTGCATGGAACGCTGTTACCGTCCCACTGAAGTGGTACCTATTTATCTACTTGCAATTTCCTGCTTTCGAACTTCTAGGTTGGTAGGAGCTGGGACCAGAGACAGGAGCTCAGTCCATCATGCGGCACTCAGGTCTCGAACTGCTGAACTACCGACCTTCCGATCTGCAGTTGAGTGTGTTGAGAGCCAGTTTGGTGTAGTGGTTAAGTGTGCGGACTCTAATCTGGGAGAACCGGGTTTGAGTCCACCTTCCGATCTGCAGTTGAGTGTCTTAACCACATGAGCCACCGCAGACCTTCTGAACCACTACACTACGCTAAATAGAGCAATTCTCAAATAACACACCCTTGATTTCCCTCAGACTTGGCCAGTGTTTTCCTGAAAATGTCCACAGCAGAAGATTCCACAGCCTTTCTAAACAGTTCCATTGCCAAACTTAATCTCCTTATCAACTATCTGGCAACTCCTTTACAAGTGTTTTTTACTTACGATGGGAAGACCCTCATGAGCATCAATTGATAGTACGTCTCGGCCAGTGTTCCCTCTAAGATGAGTTAGTGTGAGCTAGCTCACAGTTTTTTAGCCTCTGGCTCACACATTTTTGTCTTAGCTCAGGAAGGATGGTTCCAGAGCAAACTAACTGATGCAGTAGCCAAATCACTCGCTCACAACTTTAATGCCAGTCACTCACAAAGTAGAGTTTTTGCTCACAAGACTCCACAGCGTAGAGGGAACATTGGTCTCAGCTACATCAGTTGAATTTTTTCTCTCCGTCACAATGTCTTTTCTCCTCATCTCCAAACAGCTGTTCATTTTTTTACCCCTTCACAGTTCAGTGGAATGGAAGCAATTGGAAGATACAACAGGGAACAAGCTGCATGCTTAGCAATGGGATTTCTGTTCAGCTGTTCACAAGCTGCCTTGAGCTAGGGGAAAGGAGAAGTATAAATACTTTAAAGATACCATAAATTAATAGAAATTGAGTAGTGGTGGTGCAAACTGAGGCAAGGCCATCTAAGTCTTTCTCTTCGTTACTTCATTTATATCCCACCATTTTCCCGACTGGGGACCCAAAAAGGCTTACATCTTTCTCCTCTATTTTATCCTCACAACAACCCTGTGAGGTAGGTTAGGCCGAGAGCATGCGACTGGCCCAAGTTCACCCAGCAAGCTTCCATGACAGAGTGGGGATTTGAACCTGGGTTCCCCAGACTCTAGTCTGATACTTGAGTTCATGGAGTAGTTCAAATGCTACTTCTGGATCTTTGCTGTCAAGGAAAGGATTGCTCCAGCCTGGAATATATTCTTTCCAAAATCCTTGAGGAATGTGCCTTTTGGCAGTACATATAACAGCTCCAACAAATCGACAGTAGTTATTACGTGTTGGAGGGACCCATCCAAGACACCTATCCAGATCTTCACTGAAATGTGTCCCATTTGTCCTCTTAAAGTTCCATCATGGTCTTCAAAACGACCTGATAGCTGCTATTTGGATCCCTAGCTTGAAGATTATGGGCCGATGCTCACTGTATGAGAAAGCCTCAAGAACACGTCTGGATACAGACAAGGGCTGACTTCTCTGGTCAGATGAAACAAATATTAAATCAGGATTGGACTCTCTATTCCATGCCACTGATCTTAAGGTACCTCTGTCTTTAGCATAAAGAACAAGATGCAAGCCATGTTCTTCGGTTCAGTCAACAACTGCCTAACCCACCTGTGCTCCGAGGAAATCCTGAGGTAACGTCAAACCAGGTAGCTGCCCGGCTGGTTTCCCTATCCAGAGCTCCAAAAGGATCAAGATTTTACAATCAAGGTTTTAAAAGAACTCCAGATCTGAAATGCACCTGCCCTGAAGACTGCGAGCTGTCAGAGGATTTCAGTGCTGATGAGACTTCCAAGGCACTGAAGGATACGAAGAGTGGAAAGGCACCGGGCTTTAACTGCATTTAGAATGAATTTCTGATCAACAGTGGCACACTCACTAAGAAGTGGCTCACAAAGTTTCTCCTTGACACCATGAGACTCCCAGGGGAATTCAAGAAAGCAACGATAGTTGCTATTTTGGAACCTGGAAAACCAAAACATCTGGCGGAAAAGTACAGACCTATTTCCCTTCTGAGCTTCTGTTATAAACTCCTCGAGAGGCTAATCCTGAACAGAGTTAGTGACAGAATTAATGGACATGTCCCTATAGAGCAAGCAGGATTTAGACCTCGTCGTAGTTGTATCAGGTTCCACAGCCAACAACTGAGTACACGCTTATCAGAAAGGTTATACTTTATTGCAGAGCTATAGATGCGTTAACAAAGTCACTGTTAAGAATGGTGTCGCCCCTACAAGCATAATGGGATATAGGGTATTCGTATGCACACACCCCTTCCTTAGGCCAATTAGCCACATTCCTGCATGCGGGAGAAGGAGCCCCAGGCCGTTAGGGCAGAAGCTGAGAACCGAAAGCGCTCCCACGGTTCTCTGAATCTCAGACACTACACACCACCTGCAAGGCCATAGATAAGCTGTGACGAAATTGAAAATCTGGGACCAGCAGAATGTTGAGATAGATCCCTGCTGAGTCACATGACATAGAGGGGAGGGGGCCTTTTGGCTGGAGCACTCCCTGAGTGACAGAAAACGGGCCTAACGGACAGTTGGAAGAGGCAGTTGGAGAGTTGGACAGAGAAGTTAGCAGGAGTAATCGGCTAACAGAGCTCTGAGGAAACAGCCTGTTACCAGTTTGTGTAAAGAACTGTGGTGGAAGAGCACTCTGTACTGATTCCTCTAATATACCGAGGAGAGTAAAAGTATAAGACCTGAGTGGTCACAGACACCAGAGACACTGCTCCACAGAGACTTATGAAGTGGCTGAGTAAAGGCTAGAGTGTCTGGAGAGAGGAATCTGGAAGGCTGGTTAGGTGACCAGTTATACTCAAAGGGGCCAGACAAATAAAAGCCAAAAATTAACCACTAAAGGAGTGACTGGAGAGTGAGATCTGTGTGGTGTGAACTAAGGAACATCTAGGTACTGAACTAAGAGTGGAAAGCAGACAACTTAAGCCAAGGCAAAGTGATTTGTTTATTCAACAAAGTATCAGAACATCCTATGTAAATATATCCCATCCCCCTGTTGAGTTTTCTGTGCAACAATAAAGTAACTGTGCCTTTTGAATGTTACAAGTATTGGTGCCTGACTTTGTGGGGATGCATATACTGGGCAGTAGTCCTCAAAGAAGACAGCCTGAAATGCAGATGCAGTAAACCCACTCTGACCTATTGGCTACCAACATTGTGCCCAGGGGTCATTTCCTGCGGGAGCGCACAGGAGCAGAGCTCCGGCAGTAAGGAGCCCAGGGGGTGGGCACATGTAAAAAGCCCA
>NW_015160313.1:207958-209990 GCF_001447785.1 Gekko japonicus
CCCCCTAGCTAGCAATCCAAAACAGTCCAGTGGCACCTTTAAGACCAAGTTTTGTTCAGGTACAAGCTCTCCCTCCTCTGCGAGGGCAGATCTGCAGCCCCCCCCCACCCCAATAGCTAGCTATCCAAAGCAGTTCAGTGGAGCCTGAGCGGTGGGTGTTGCCTTCTGACACACTTCCGGTGATGTCAGGGGGTGTGGCATATGCAAATAAGTTATGCTAATGTTATGCTAATGAGCTCCTGCGCCTCTTTTTCTACGAAATGACCCCTGATTGTGCCACATTGCTCCCCCACATCTCTGAAGACAAGATGCTCTTCTTCATCAATATATAGAAAGATCATCAAAAACAGAGAACTGTCCATTCACAAAGACATGGCTGACATGAGCCTACCCAGCAATAAGATCTGCACAAATCCAGCAATCACAACATTTTGATCAAAGGAATGAATGGTCGCAAACATGGATACAATCAGTTCCACCCAATACCTGATAAGCACCGATGAGAGGCCCGCCAGATTTGATTTGCCATATAAAACATGGAAGATGGCTAATAAAACATGAACAGGCTTGGGCAGATGTGCAGACCTGTTGTTTAAGTGGGGTAAAATAGAAAGACCCAAATGAGATTGTGGTGCAGCCCGCCAAAACTATTTTTCATCTGCCACAGGAATGTGAGCATCGTGCTTTCCAGGGAGATGTGATGGAGCTCTTTGAACTTCATAGAATCACAGAGTTGGGAGGGGCCATATGGATCACACTACGTGGTATGCATTCCCACCAAGAGCACTCACAAAGACATACAGGGCACCTTTAAAAAAAACTATATGACATCCAGTCATGGTGGCACTTCCTTTGGAACTTTCTTACCATACTAATTTTTATCAGTAATGGGCTTTCCCAAGAGAAGGGGATGGAGTGTGAAATCCTCACCAGCCTGTGTTACACCTGCCAAGCTCTGTTCAATAACCTTTACCCGTTTCCTTGAGGTAGCTAGTAACTCATAATGCGCCAAGAGGATTTGACCAATTTAGAAACCGAGCAGACCTTATTATAGACAACAATGCAACTTCATGCTAGACTGCAGAGGTGGCAGGAGAGCCTTTGGGGTTAATTTACTTCAAGAAAGAACGGGTGGAGAAACTGGAAGTACCATATTTACTCAAAAGGAAGACAACCCCTACCCCAAAAAATATTATATGGACACAAAAAAGGAATTTCTGGATATAACTGGATATAACATGCAAATGTAAGATGACCCCCTTTTTTCATGGAAATCCTTGGGGGAAACCCCTAATGTAGCTGTTAGATCGGACTAACAAAGACTCGGAGAGTGGTTTCGGCTCAGTGATTCAGCTTTATTGAAGTAGTGAACAAACACACAAACGCATTCAAAACCAGAACAGATTAACATTGGGAGCTAGGCTCCTTTTAAACATTCCCGGGCTAACATAGCCACACCTATTTACAAATAACAACCAATAAGATTGTTAGGATAAAGACCAATGGGAACTCTTCCCGCTTAGGGACTTGCTTAGCTGCGATTGGTCGCTTGTTCAGAATGACCAATAGGGTGCAAGAGTAGATGGAGCCCTGGCTGGCTCGAAGCTTAACATTGTAAGTGAATGAGGCGATTCATGTAATACTCCCAGTACATTACAGTGTCAGTAGCCAATCCTCCAAGAGCTTACAGAGCTCTTCTTACAGGGGCTACTGTCAGCTCTTGGAGGATTGGCTACATTAGGGGTGCGTCGCCTAATATGCTACAAAAAGAGCCTTGGCCCCTTTCATATCCCCCCAAAAAAATGTCCTGTAAAATGTTGGCAGGGGACCAAGGCAGAGAGTGGGGAGCTGGCTGCCAAAGCCACCCAAGACGTCCCTCATACGATTCAGCTCCTAACATATCACGGGTTCTATCTGGGATTCCCAGAGTGCTCCAGGAATGCTTCTGATCCCCTTTCAATGCCAACTAAACCAGTGACCCTCATTACATCCCACAACAGTGTATTTCACAATAGAACTGCCCTTTGAGTGA
>NW_015160314.1:0-6988 GCF_001447785.1 Gekko japonicus
AGGAAGTTACAGATCTCTACAGAGTTTTCGTTACTTTGCAGCTCTCTCCCAGCAATTGAGGTGAGCACATGGTCAATGGCTACCTTCTCAGTTAAGAGTTCAGTCTGCTCCAATGGATCCAGCACCCAAGGAAAAGGGACCTTCTTCCTTGCTGCCCTGAGTTTTATTACCTCTTTTTCCCCCACCCACTGACCAGGTCAGGCCAGGTCAGATTAGTGTTTCCTGCAGCTTCTTCCTGAAGAGTCTTCCTGGAGCTTTTCTAGTCTAAAGTCCTCTCTGTTCCTTGCTTGGAGAAGGGGGGGGGGAGAGCATTGTCGCTAGCTAGATCTATTAGCATTTCTTAAGGGGTAGCCAAGGTGAGCCTGGAAATCCATTGACCAACCTCCCCCCTCCTGTCTTGCTCTCTGCCCAGAAGGGGGGAAAAATCTTATAAAACTCAGAGTGGAGGTTTTGTTCATTTCAAACCTCCAAAGGAAAATAAAAAAGCATCTTGTCACAACTTATTTAGTAGTGCTTTTCACAGGGCAGCTTGGGAAATCCTTGGAGATTTGGCAGCAGCACCTGGGAAAGGCGGCGTTTGGGAAAGGGAGGCCCCTCTGTGGTGTATAAAGCCACCTTCCAAAGCAGCCATTTTCTCCAAGTGATCCCTGTTAGCTGGGGGTCAGTTGTAATTTCGGGAGATCGCTAGGCCTTACCTGGCTTGCTCCTAATACTAACACTCGAAATGGAACCAGAAGTAAGTTGTATAAAATTTTAAAAATGAAATAACTAAGCTAAGAAAGTGCAGAAAATAAAGAAGTTAAGCACTGATTTGATGAGCTGAACTTACTAGATGTATGGAGAACATAGGTCCTGGTCAAGAATTGGTATGATATGGACATCCTCTTCTACTCTTAGTGATTTGGGGGAGGTGGATATTCTTCCCCCAACTTTTGCTGACCATTGTCCAGTGACCTTAACACTCCTTGAATCTCCTAAGAGAGTGCGTTGGAAATTTAATAATACGCTATTAAAAGATAAATCCTTTTTAGAAAAAACAAAAAAAGAACTGAAGGATTTTTTTCAGATCAATATGCCATCGGGAGTGGCGATAGATATCGTCTGGGACACCCTTAAAGCCTTTGTCCAAGGGATATTCATTCGGCAAAGCATTATCAAAAAGAAACTGGAGAATCAGAAAACATCTCTGCTCAAGAACCAGATACGGGACTATGAAGACCAAGCAAAAAAGACCACTTCGCCAGACAAGCTAAAAGCAAAAATACAGAAGTTGCAACACAAGATAAATTGTCTACTTAACCAAGAAATTGCTAAAAAAAAAAGTTCTTTATACGTGACAGACTTTCTTTGTAAACGTGAACAAGCCTACTCGTTGGCTTGCATACAGGTTAAGACAGGAAAATAGCAAAAGAAGTGTGAAAATTTTGAGAAATGAGGAGGGATGACAATGCAGTATTGTAAGTGAGATGAAAGAGATGGCTAGGCAATTTTATGCAAAACTATACTGTGGGCAAAGTCCAGACATTGGCACAATTCAAAATTATCTTACTGATAATTCAAATATTAAAAAAAACTGAGTGAGACCCCCAAAAACATATTGAACGAAGCGGTTACTGTTTGTGAAATCTCCAAAGCCATCAGGAAACAAAAGAAGAATAAAACTCTGGGTCCGGATGGCTTACTCACTGAATTTTATACGGCTTTTGAGGAGATTACCCTACCATTTAAGCGGATTATAGAAGATATTCCAACAAAGAAAAACCTTCCTGAATCTTGGAAAGTTGCTTTAATTTCTTTGATTCATAAGAGAGACTCTGATGCTAAAGAAATTAAAGATTATCGCCCGATTTCATTACTCAATGTCGATTACAAGATTTTCACCTTTATCTTAGCTATGCGTTTACGAAGAGTTCTCTCTGAGCTGATACACAGAGACCAAGTGGGGTTTTTTTACCACACAGACAAATGCGTCATAATCTGAGAACTGTTGTGAATGTTTTAGAGTTCGGTGAGGCGAATCCAGATGAACAATTGGCTTTAGTGTTTATAGATGTGGAGGCGTTTGACAACATCGCCTGGGAATTTATGATTGAAAACTTGAAGGTGGCACAATGCGGAGAAACCTTTATTAATATGATAGAGGCTGTATATACTAAGGAATCGGCTAGAGTGCTATTAAACAGTGACATGACTGCGGAAATAAACATCTTCAAGGGCACACGCCAAGGATGCCCACTTTCACCATTGTTGTTCATATTAACAACACTCATCTAATGACTAAAAATTGCACATTGCAACAAACTCAGGAGCTTCAAAAATAACTGGATTTGTGCTTCAAAAGAAAACAAAATACCTGGGCATTAATATTACAAATAAAATAAGCTCTTTATTCCAAGATAATTATGAAAAAATCTTAGTTCACATTAAACAGGATTTAGAAAGGTGGGGGAAGCTTCAACTTTCTTTGACGGGATGGGTGTCAACTATCAAAATGAATGTCCTTACAAGGCTATTATTTTTGTTTCAAAATATTCCCATACTTAAAAATTTAACTTTCATACAAAACCTAGAAAAGATGATACGTGAATTCATTTGGCAGAAGAAGAAGCCATGAATAAAACTCAAATTGTTACAAGAAAGGACCGAAAGAGGCGGCCTTGCCCCACCGGATTGGCGGCTGTATTATCAAGCAGCATCTATGGTGTGGATACATGATTGGATCCAAGTTAATGATTTCAGAACTCTCAAACTAGAAGGCCATGATTTAACTTTAGGGTGGCATGCTTTCCTCTGGTATGCAAAGCAAGACTCGCATACGTATTTTAACCATCATGCATTAAGAAAGGCATTAAAGAAGACGTGGAATGAGATTAAAAAATCTTTTTACAGTAAAATACCAAAACGGGTTGCTCACATGGAGGCTTTTTCTAATCCGAATTTAATGAATAAACCCAGATTGACTATTTACGCTAACCTACTAGATAGGGATGGAGAACTGAAATCTCAGGAAATGTTAAAAGGCCAAGGGATATCATTATCCTGGTGGGAGAGAAATCAACTTGAATCCAGGTACTCTAAAGATAAACAAGCCGGGTTTGTGCAAGAGCATTCTGGCCTGGATATAATTTTGCTAGGCAGTGGAAATAAATTTATTAAGAAAAACTAGACTATAAGATGCAGGAGGAAGAAGTAAAAGTTTCTATGATATCCTGGGCAAGGAATGTAGGACACAATATCAAATTAGTAAAATGGGATAAGGTATGGCAGAATTCGAAATTTATGAAAGCGATATCTCTGAGGGAGAACATATTTAAAATGTTCCACCGGTGGTATCTGACCCCTGATAGGCTTTCACGGTGTTATTTAAATTTTTCAGATAAATGTTGGAAATGTAAGGTTAAGGTGGGCAGTTTCTATCACCTCTGGTGGACATCTGATAAAATTAAAAATTTTTGAAAAGAGATTCACAGCATATATTCAATTTCCACTTGAACCTGAAATGTTTTTACTAAATATCATGCCAGATAGGTTTAAGAAGAATGATGTTTATTTGCTTATACGTTTAGTTTAGGAGCTGTGGTGGCTCAAGTGGTTAAGACGCTGAACTGCAGGCTGTGGAAGGTCAGTAGTTCAGCAGTTTGAGACCCAAGTGTGCCGCATGACGGAGTGAGCTCCCGTCTCTAGTTCCAGCTCCTGCCAACCTAGCAGTTCGAAAGCAAGAAATTGCAAGTAGATAAATAGGGACCACTTCGGTGGGAAGGAAACAGCGTTCCGTGCGCCTTGGTGTTTAGTCATGCTGGCCACATGACCACGGAAACGTCTTCGGACAGCGCTGGCTCTTCGGCTTTGAAACGGAGATGAGCGCCGCAACCCTAGAGTTGGACTCAACTGGCTTTCAAGCAAGGGAACCTTTACTTACATTTAGTTACTGCTGCCAGGATGACACGAGCTAAGTGCTGGAAGAAAGAAGGCATCCCAACAAATGGTGATTATATAACCAAGGTTATAGAGGTAGCAGAATTGGACAATTTGTCTTTGAAGCTATGGGGAAAAGAAGACAAGACTTTTCAAGATATCTGGTTAAGATTCTATACGTGGTTAGACAAGAACTCTTAATCTGATTAGGTTTTTCTGTTTTGCCCTTAAGTATGCACTTCTTATATACATCTGTGGAAGGTTATTTTGGTTTTTGGTTTTTTTGTCGTTTGTTTTTTGTTTTGTCATGGTCTGTTTTGTTTTTCTTTGTAGGTGTCTGTTTATGCTAAAATAAATAAAGAATAAGGGCTTCTGCCAAATAAATAAATAAGAAGTTAAGCACTGATTTGCTCCTAACAGACACTGACCTGTATCAAGAGACTGATACCTTGCTATACAGTTTGGTGTAGTGGTTAGTGCACAAACTCTAATCTGGGAGAACCGGGTTTGATTCCCCACTCCTCCACTTGCACCTGCTGGATGACCTTGGGCAAACCATAGTTTTGATAAGAGCTGTCCTTGAAAAAGAGCAGTTTCTGTCAAGAGCTCTCTCAGCCCCACCTACCTCACAGGGTGTCTGTTGTGGGGATGTCATTAGCATAGCTCATTAGCATAACTTATTTGCATATGCCACACCTCCTGGCATAGCTCATTAGCATAACTTATTTGCATATGCCACACCTCCTGACACCCACCGCTCAGGTTCTACTGGACTGTTTTGGATTGCCAGCTTTTGGGGCGGGGGGGAACGTGCAGATCTGTCCTCGCAGGGGAGGGAGAGCTTGTACCTGAAGGCGGGCCGGGGGGAGCTCTGCAATTTACCTGGCTGCTTCTTGCTCCTCGTGGCCCAACTGAGGGCTGCTGTGAGCAGGGGGCGGGGCTTGTTGCATGTGCCCGCCCCCTGGGCTCCTTACTGTCGGAGCTCCGCTCCTGTGTGCTCACGCAGGAAATGACCCCTGCTCCTGAGGAAGATTGGGATGAAATGAGTCTATAACCGGGTGCTCACTGAGTATGATGGACTTTCCTTGTAACTGAGTGTGATGTACTTTCCTTGTAATTTTGTAAAGTCTGATTCATTATACAACATGATCTTTACTAAACGTTCTATTCACTCATGTCACAGTGCTTGTTGTCTGCTGTATTTTCCTCAGGGATGCCCGTGATCCCCCCTCTTGTTTTTTTCTTACCTGGACGTTGGCAACTCTAATGCAGGGGAAGGAGCTCAGCGGAGAGGTGATGCCAGAGAGCTCCTCCTCTCAGATGGCGATTCCCTTGAGGGGAACGGACCCCTGTAGCCTGGAGACCCATTCCCCTTTGGGAGGCCTCCGCCTGGAGGCGGGGGACCCTAGGCCAGGTCTCCCAGAACAGTGAGCCTGATGCCCTGGCAGCCATCCCAGAGGATGCATCTCTGGCTATTGTTTTGGCCACATGGAACTCACTGCCACAGGAGGTGGTGGCGGCTACAAGCATGGGCAGCTTCAAGAGGGGATTGGATAAGCATATGGAGCAGAGGTCCATCGGTGGCTCTTAGCCACAAGGTATATAGACAGGAACTCTCAGTTTGGGGCAAGGGATGCTCTGTATTCTTGGTGCTTGGGGGGGGGGGCAGCAGGGGGAGGGCTTCTAGTGTCCTGGCCCCACTGGTGGACCGCCTGATGGCACCTGGTATTTCTGGCCACTGTGTGACACAGAGTATTGGACTGGATGGTCCACTGGCCTGATCCAACATTGGCGTCTCTTATGTTCTTATGTCTGGGGCAAGGGATGCTCTGTATTCTTGGTGCTTGGGGGGGGGGGCAGCAGGGGGAGGGCTTCTAGTGTCCTGGCCCCACTGGTGGACCGCCTGATGGCACCTGGTATTTCTGGCCACTGTGTGACACAGAGTATTGGACTGGATGGTCCACTGGCCTGATCCAACATTGGCGTCTCTTATGTTCTTATGTCTGGGGCAAGGGATGCTCTGTATTCTTGGTGCTTGGGGGGGGGGGCAGCAGGGGGAGGGCTTCTAGTGTCCTGGCCCCACTGGTGGACCTCCGGATGGCCCCTGGTATTTTTGGCCACTGTGTGACCCAGAGTGTTGGGCTGGATGGGCCATCGGCCTGATCCAGCATTGGCTTCTCTTATGTTATGTCTGGGGCAAAAGATGCTCTGTTCTTGATGTGTGGGGGGGAGGGGCAACAGTGGGAGGGCTTCTGGTGTCCTGGCCCCACTGGTGGACCTCCTGATGGCCCCTGGTATTTTTGGCCACTGTGTGACACAGAGTAT
Source organism: Gekko japonicus (assembly GCF_001447785.1). Lineage (NCBI taxonomy): Eukaryota > Metazoa > Chordata > Lepidosauria > Squamata > Gekkonidae > Gekko > Gekko japonicus. The sequence continues at coordinate 6,241 of NW_015160314.1, forward strand.
TGGACTGGATGGGCCACTGGCCTGATCCAACATTGGCGTCTCTTATGTTCTTATGTCTGGGGCAAGGGATGCTCTGTATTCTTGGTGCTTGGGGGGGGCAGCAGTGGGAGGGCTTCTAGTGTCCTGGCCCCGCTACTGGGCCTCCTGGTGGCCCCTGGTATTTTTGGCCACTGTGTGACAGAGTGTTGGACTGGATGGGCCATTGGCCTGATCCATCATTGGCTTCTCTGATGTTCTTATGTTCTTTTCTTGATACAATGTGCTTTCAAAATGCAAGAGGAAACATGTTCCAAAGCTGCCAGGGCTGCTAAAGTAAGGGGGAGAGGTGGAACTAAGGGCGGGGGGACAGACCTCTGAATGGAGCCTTTGGAGGGGGGAGTCCCTTTGGGACTTACCGTGGCCATTCATTTCCCAGTGAGCACCCCGCCCCACTTGAGCTAATAGGGAGTTTCCGGCACCCAGGAGTTCATTCCTTTCCCATTTGTCTTCTCTTGTTTCCTGACAGGCCTCGTACCAGAGCAAGCGGGTGTAGCCCTCGCAAGGCTCGTTTGACCACGAGGTGACCTTTGGAATAGGCACTCTGGAGACGCCTCAAAAAGGGCTTCTTCCCCTCCGCAAGTGGTGAGATTTGTACATAAAATATCCAAATCATCTGCTTTTCACTTTCAACCAGGGGAGACCAGTCCTCAGTGCTGAACACTGGAGGGAGGGAGGGAGGGAGGGAGGGAGGGAGAGAGAGAGGGAGGGA
>NW_015160314.1:7296-22969 GCF_001447785.1 Gekko japonicus
AGGGAGGGAGGGAGGGAGGGAGGGAGGGAGAAGAGCCAGAATGGGTTTGGAGAGACCCGGCATTCATGGGGGGGCCAAAGAAGCCACGTGAGCAAGTCGTGCATCGATCCAGTGGGTTGCTCTGCCACTGTGCCTGCTGGTGGTGGGGACTGAGGTCAAGTTACAGCCCACGTATGGCGACCCCAGAAGGCTTTTAAATCCAGAGCCACTGAGAGGTGGGTTCGCCCTTGCCTGCCTCTGCGTAGCAACCCTGGACTTCCTTGGTGGTCTCTCATCCGTGTACTAATCCAGGCTGACCCTGCTTATCTTCCGAGATCTGATGTAGGCTAGCCTGGGCCATTCAGGGCAGGGGAATGTCCCTAGGTCACGAGGTCTACTCAGAAATATTCCCAGATGTGTCGTTGGGCAGGAGACGGCATGGAGTCAGCAAGGTACCATTTCCATTTCATGCCATCTCTCTGCCCGACGGCCTGTGGAACGGCAGCTTCTCAAGGAACTGGGCAGAACACGAGTTATGGCATCTCTTCTCTGCCGATAGCCTTTTGAACGCTGATGAGTTTTTAAATGTAATTGCGGATCTCCTTCGGCAATTTTGTAAGCCACCTAGACTTCTTCAGGGAAAAGGCAGGATGTAATGGTTGTCTTTGAGGGAGCAACATTTGCAAGTCCCCCGGCTGCGGCAGGGAGTGGCCCTTATGAATTCTAAGGAAGAAGACCTCATGGAGACAAATGAAGAGGCTGTGGAGGACTGTCATGCAGAATGTATATCTATCTATCTATTTGTTAAATTTATACATCACCCTCCCCGCTGAAACAGGCTCAGGGCGGCTTACATAAAACACATACATAAATACAGTTAAAATCACTCATAGAACATCATAACAAATTAAATATTAGTTATCCTAAAGTGCTGGAACAGTATTCAGGTAAAGTGCGAAAGCAGAGGTCTCAAGTAAAACAGTATTACTTAGGTGGTAGTCATGGTGGTATACTCACCCCAGCTCCGTTGGTCAATTTATGTGTGCGGTGAGCACAGGCCGTGAGTTGTGGGCCAGGGTATATGAATACCCTGCCACAGAGCCGGTTTGGTGTTGTGGTTCAGTGCGCGGACTCTAATCTGGGAGAACGGGGTTTGATTCCACACTCCCTCAGTTGCAGCTGCTGGGTGACCTTGGGCAAGCCGTAGCTCTGTCAGAGCTATTCTCTCATGAGCAGTCCTCGAAGAAGCTCTCTCAGCCCCGCCTACCTCACAGGCAGTGTTCCCTCCAAGCTGAGTGAGTGTGAGCTAGATCACAGTTTTTTAGCCTCCGGCTCACACATTCTTGTCTTAGCTCAGGAAGGACGGCTCTGGAGCAAACTAATTTATGCAGTAGCCAAATTGCTCGCTCACAACTTGAATGCCAGTTGCTCACAAAGTGGATTTTTTTGCTCACAAGACTCCACAGCTTAGAGGGAGCATTGCTCACAGGGTGTCTGTTGTGGGGAGGGGGAGGGAAAGGAGTTTGTAAGCCGCTCTGAGACGCCAAGGGAAGGCCAGGGTGTAAATCCAATCTCTTCTTCTTCTTCTTCTTCTTCATCGGTCCAAAGAGAAAGGCTGGCTTTTGTGGAAGAAGAGTTTAAGCTAGGGGTATATTGGGGCGCCCTCTCCTCTCTTTGAGATACTCCCGTTCTCTCTCCTTTCTAAAATTCACTTCAGACGTTCCTCACCACACTCTGTTGTAGCTGACGAAGGGCGCTTTGACTCTCAAAGGCCCATACCCCCAAAATCCTGCTAGTAATCCAAGGTGCTCAGGTGCTGCTGGGTTCAAATCGAGCTCTTCTACTCAGACCAGTCGCCCTCTGGAGCTATCTTCACGTCGTAGCAGGATCAGTCCTGGAACTTGTACCCAAGTATGGACAGAACCACATCAGCTGCAGGAGAGTCAGCGTCAGGATCTCATGTGTGTGTGTGTGTGGGGGGGGGGTGTGAAGAAGCAAACGAAGTGGTCTGAGTTGGATTGGGACCACAGCGCAGTATTTATTTATTTATTTTGTATTTATGTCTGTTTGGTGCAGTGGTTAAGTGCACAGACTCTAATCTGGGAGAACCGGGTTTTTATTCCCCACTCCTCCACTTGCACCTGCTGGGTGACCTTGGGTCAGTCACAAGTTCTCTCAGAGCTGTCCTTGAAAAAGGGCAGTTTCTCTCAGAGCTCTCTCAGCCCCACCTACTTCCCAGGGTGTCTGTTGTGGGGAGGTGAAGGGAAAGAAGTTTGTAAGCCGCTCTGAGACACCTTTGGGTTGTGAAGGGCAGGGTATAAATCCAATCTCCTCCTCTTCCTCTTCTTCATCCCCTCAATGTTTTTCTAGTCTCAATGTCCCCTCCCCCAGTCTCTCCTACATAACAGGAGTACTGGTGTCTTCTAACAACCATAGGAGCCTCCTGATGGACCTTCTGTGGCAATATGGCCTTCAGGGCTCGGAAGAGGTCAGCCAACACGCCACCAACTGGGAACAATAATCTTTCAGGCTCTGCTCCTGCAGAGTGCAGGGGGTTGGACTAGATGACCTGCAAGGTCACTTCCAACTCTAACATTCTATGATTCTATCACAACACTGTCAAGTTTACATTCATGTCAATGGAAAATTATTATTATTATTATTATTATTATTATTATTATTATTATTATTATTATTATTATTATTATTATTATTATTATTATTATTATCAACAATTTGATTTTAACGCTCCCTCCCCCAGAAAACGTGGCTTAGGGCGGTATACAACAAGATAACTGTGGCCTCGGCCACACGGGCAGGAAAATGTGGGGGGGGATGCGTGGCTGTTTGCCCCGGAGCAAACTAATGCGCGACTGCGCAATCAGGCGTCGGGTTGAGGTCCCGTCGAGGTCCCGTAGTTAGGGGGGAGGTGCCGATCACACAACGCGGCAAAGAAGCGGAGCGGCGTGGCAAACGGGGTTGTGGTTTTTTTTAAAAAAAAACAACCCTGAAATGTGCGCATGCTCCGTTGGGTGCTTGTGTGCATCCGTGGAGACTTGGGGGGAAGAAACCTTTTTGCGAGGGGACATGGGCGGGCGCTGGAACTACCACCGGAAACACGATCAGACGTCTGCCCTTGCCCCGCGGTTTCCGGAAACTAGTACCTCCGAGGTACTAGTTTTTTGCCCCGCATCTTTAGCGGGAAGCCTCGGGTGCGCCACGGGAGCTCTACGCTTCCCAGATGTGGTGGTGAGATCGCGCCCGGAAAATCCGCCTATCTTCCGTCTCTCTAGCGTGCCTAATGCTCCGTGTGACCGGGGCCATAATTAAACAAATTAAAACAGATAAAAACACAATACTATCCTACAATGGCATTAAAATTTTCCTGATGGAGCCATCGGCTTTACAGGGAGGCAGGTGGTGGGAGCGCCAGACAGATGGAGCTGTCGCCGTGCTCAATCAAAGGCCTGGCAGAACATCTCTGCCTTACAGGCTTTGCAGAAGTGTAAGAGGTCCCGCAGGACATGGATGTTATTTGGCAGAGAATTCCACCAGGTTGGAGCCAGTGTGGAAAATGCCCTCGCTCTGCTTGAGGAAAGACGGATATCTCTCGGGCCAGGGGCCACCAGCAGATTTTGATCTAATGAAAGTAACCCTCTCCTGGGGGTATATTAAGTTGCCCTTAAAGTCCAAATTAATCCCTTTTGATTTCAAATGAAGGGACCCGAGTCAGAAGGAAGTTCAAGGGGACAACTAAGAAAGTCAAATCTGTCCAAGATGGCTGGAAACTATTTAAAACTAAAAAAATGCATACCTCGAATCAGGAAAGGGGTTAATTCTAGCTAAAGTTGAAGGCAGCAGGGAAAGAAGACACAATCTGAGATTGATTCGCTCATAAGAACATAAGAGAAGCCAATGTTGGATCAGGCCAGTGGCCCATCCAGTCCGACACCCTGTGTCACACAGTAGCCAAAAATACCAGGTGCCATCAGGAGGTCCACCAGTGGGGCCGGGACACTAGAAGCCCTCCCACTGTTGACCCCCCCCAAGCACCAAGAAGACAAAGCATCCCTTGCCCCAGAGCCCCTATCTATACCTTGTGGCTAATAGCCACTGATGGACCTCTGCTCCATATGCTTATCTAATTCCCTCTTGAAGCCGTCCATGCTTGTCATTAATAAACAAGTTAAAAAGCATCAATAAAGCTCAATAAAGGAAGCCACAGCCCTCTGTCTGCAAGACCTGAGTAAGTCTGTTAACAATAGGACATCTCGGAGGACATTAATGCATAGGTTCAGCTGGTTCAGCTGGGTAGCCATATTGGTCTGAAGCAACAGAACACAGTTTGAGTCCAGTGGCACCTTTAAGATCAACAAAGTTTAATTATGGGTATAAGCTTTCTTGTGCATGCACTTGAAAGCTTATACCCAGAATTAAAGTTTCTTGGTGTGGCGGAATGCTCCTGCCCCGGCCTGCAGATTTTTGACAGCGATGTGCTAGCTTCTTGCCTTGATGCTTTCACTCTCTGATGAGGCTATGCAGGCTTGATGGTCTTCAAACAAGGTTGTTGGTTGAGGCTCATCAACACCAAATCTTTCAGTAGATGGATGATCTATTCATGTTCACTGCAGGCATTTGAGGCAGATAACATATTCAGCTTTAGTTGTCAATTTTGCAGCTAGAGTTTGCTTTTGACTAGTCCAGCTAATCGGTCTGTAATAGGTAGCCACTTATTGACTTGTGGTCAGATTTGTCTTCACCCCAATCAGCATCCATGTATGCAATCAGTCTTGGGTTCTCACAAGCTGAGATCTTTAGTTTCATGTCAGCTGTTCCTTTTCAGGTATCTAACCAGTCTCCTTACTGCGTTCCAGTCATGATGATTTGGTGAACTGGTCTTTCTGCACAGGATTCCAACTGCTGCAGAGATGTCAGGTCTGGACACTGTGCTGAGGTACAGAAGTTTACCAACTGCTTCTCTTTATTGTTGATTGAGCTCAAGCAACACTCCATCCTTAAGGCTGAAGTAAGCGGGTTCAAGCGGGGTGCTAACTCTTTTAGGCCCAGGGATTCAGCAGGGGCTAGATCAGGGGTGTTAAAGTAAATAACACATTTCCCCCTCTCCTTTTGCCACTAGGGCCTGCACTGTGTGCTTGAACACATCTGCTACTTTCTCTCTGAGGCTCCATGCCCTTCTGTCTGCAAAATTTTGCAACATGTCCCTTGTTATGACAATTAAAGTAAATAACACATTCATTTCCTTGCATCAGTCTCAGAACAGCCATTCCACTTGTTGCCTCACCAACAGATCCATTTTTAAAGCATCACTTGAATAGTTCAGTGTAAATTCTATGTTTGTCTTGTCCCATTATCCCAACACAGCTATTTAATTATCATATGAACTGGGGAGGCTATTTAGAATTACAGCATTTATTTCTTCTGGTGAAAGATTAATTCCAGCTGCTTGCATTTCTGCAACTTGTGCCATAAGGCTATCTAGGCGTGTAGACATGTCCCCCCCCTTCATGGAGCTTAGAGTTATAAAACCTCCATCTTTAAAAAAGTCTGCTTCTGTATTTTTACAGCATAAGTTGCAGCCTCTGCCATATTTATTTAGCAGTTCTGCATTTCGTTACTAGAGGACATTCCTTATCTCCTATTGAATTTAAGATCATGCATTGTGCCCTTACATCAGCTGTATCAAATCTCTCTTTATTCCAATCCTGCTCCAGAGTGTCATCATTAATGACATGCAACATTTGTCGAGTTTTCAAAGCATACAGAACTTTGTTTCCACATTAGATAATTTTGGTTAGTCAGTTTTGGGAATTGGAATAAGGAGGGATGGTTTTGGATTGCTCTCTCACATTTTGTACCAGAGTCCATCGTTCACTGCTGAAGACATGCTGACTAGGTAAACTGTGGATTCAGTGACTTCTTTCATTTTGGAATTGAAGAATTCCTTTTCCCTGTGCATATGCAAATGAAGAGAAGCAGAAGCCTCTGTCTTGCAAATTGAGAGTCCTCTCTCTCACAAGTCCAAAGGAGTTAGGGAAAATTTGCATCCAAAAGAAATCCTTTCAAAAAAGTATCCTGCTCTCTCTCTTTCTGCCTGTCAGCTTCAGAAACAAGCACACAGACTGCTGCTATTCTGGGCCCATAACCAGTTTAGAGTGGAAAAAATTAGCAGAGCACTAAAAATGCACAGCAGAATAAAGCAGCACATAGACTTGCATGTTTGATTAAACAGAAAACTTTACTGAAAGATAAGAGAGGGAAGGGTACATTGGAATTGCAAATAACAAAGCATCAACAGACTAACTTCTCTTGATCTAAACACCAACTTGGCTAAAAACCCTTGTGGTCTCTAGAACAAAGAAACAGAAAGCTCCCCAGAACTGCCTGATGTCAGGTAGCCCTGTCATAGATTTGGAATGTGGGGGGGGGATCCTCCTTCTTGTTCTCAACTCTTTCCTGCCCAGCTACTGTGTGCTATCTTACGCTTGACCTTGCAGATGTTCCAGCTCCTGCTTTCACGGCTGGGAAAGTTAATGGCTTCCCTGCTCTGCCCGCTAGCTTTGCCACGTGTGTGAACTATAACCATTGGCTTATGCTTCCAGGGGGAATGTTTGATTTCACTATAAGTCAGAGGCCCTAGTATAGCCAGCCATTCCTGACACAAGCTGTACACGTGTTCTTTAGTACTGGATCCACCAATAAACACTTATTTTCTTATGAAGCCCTGTGTGGTGTGAACTAAGGAGCCTAACAAAGTGACCAAAAACACATAATAACCCCAATAAAACTGTTTAACTAACAGAGAAACTTAGATCTCCTTATTTAGAATACTACCTCCTACTTCTCTAGTCGGAACTTCTACACGATGTCTAATTGGCAAATGCTAATTGACTACCATTTGTAAACACAACAGATTAACTCTTTCATGACTGAAGTGGGGATACTTGTATATATTCCAACAAACGGAGGGCTGGAACCCACTGTCCTTCCCATTCTGAGGCCTGTGGTGGAGCCTACTTGACCCCAGAGAGGAAGAAGGAGTGTGGCCAGACCAGCCATGGGTGTGCAGACTCCCACAAGAACCTTTCCCTTCACTGAGAAAGGCTCATTCATTCTCAGCCCATCTGCTTCCCTCAGGAATTGGACAATGGATTAAAATAAAGTCACACTAAAACCCATCTTGTTCCTTGAAAGCATAATGCCAAACCAGAAGACACTGGCCTGCCCACTCTACAAATATCAGGAAGGGTGATGGCACCTTTCCAGGGCAAGGCAGAGCAACCCAGGCGGGGCAGAGCGACCCTTAAACTTCCTCGGCAAGTCCCCATGGTCAGCTGCTCCGCAGGGCCACTGGTGGTCAGGAGAATGCTGAGTCCAATGGCCCCCGTGGTCCTCGAAGTGCTGCAGGATCCACGGGGCTCAGAGCTCAGGCCGCAGTGATGAGGACCTGCCCCAGGTGAGGCATTACCTATTATCGCCTTGGGCTGGGTGTGATGCCCCTTGGCTCAGCTTGCCTCAGGGATGGTTTAACACCCCCTCTGTCACCAAGAACACTTTTGTTCATGCCTTCATCCCCTGGGCATGCTGCATTGTGGGTGCATGGTTAAGTAGGCATTCTGGGCTGATCGGAGCCATTGTAATGGGGCAGAATCATGGGGGTGCTCAGCTCAAAGCATAGGTGATTGGGCTAAGACCAGCAACAGGACATAAGAACACCAGAAGAGCCCTGCTGGGATCAGACCAGTGAAGGTCCATCTGGTCCAGCATCCCGTCTCACACAGTGGCCAGCCAGTTCCTCTGGATGGACAACAACAGGGCATGGAGGTCGAGGCCTTCATAAGAACACCAGACAAGTCCTGCTGGATCAGACCAGTGAGGGTCCCCCTAGTCCAGCATCCCATCTCACACAGGGATCAGCCAGTTCCTCTGGAGGGCCAACAGCAGGGCCGAGGGGCCGAGGCCTTCCCCTGATAGAAACCTCAGAAGAGCCCTCCTGGATCAGACCAGTGAGGGTCCCTCCAGTCCAGCCTCCTGTCTCACACAGGGGCCAGCCAGTTCCTCTGGAGGGCCAACAACAGCTGAGGCCTTCCCCTGATAGGAACCTCAGAAGAGCGCTCCTGGATCAGACCAGTGAGGGTCCCTCCAGTCCAGCCTCCTGTCTCACACAGGGACCAGCCAGTTCCTCTGGAGGGCCAACAACAGGGCAGGAACATCGAAAGAGCCCTGCTGGGTCAGACCAGGAAGGGTCCATCCAGTCCAGCCTCGTGTCTCACACAGGGGGCAGCCAGTTCCTCTGGAGGGCCAACAACAGGGCAGAGAGGCGGAGGCCTTCGTAAGAACATCAGAAGAGCCCTGCTGGATCAGACCAGGGGTCCATCCAGTCCAGCATCCTGTCTCATACAGCGGCCAACTAGTTCCTCTGGAGGAAAAACAACAGGGCATAGAGTCTGAGGCCTTTGTAAGAACATCAGAAGAGCCCTGCTGGGTCAGACCACTGAGGGGCCCTCTAGTCCAGCATCCCGTCTCGAACAGTGGGCAGCCAGTTTCTCTAGAGGGCTAACAACAGGGCAGAGAGTCCAAGGCCTTCCCCTGATAGGAACCTCAGAAGAGCCCTGCTGGGTCAGACCACTGAGGGGCCCTCTAGTCCAGCATCCCGTCTCGAACAGTGGGCAGCCAGTTTCTCTAGAGGGCTAACAACAGGGCAGAGAGTCCAAGGCCTTCCCCTGATAGGAACCTCAGAAGAGCCTTGCTGGATCAGACCAGGGAGGGTCCATCTAGTCCAGCATCCCGTCTCGAACAGTGGGCAGCCAGTTTCTCTAGAGGGCTAACAACAGGGCAGAGAGTCCAAGGCCTTCCCCTGATTGGAACATCAAAAGAGCCCTGCTGAATGAGACCACTGAGGGTCCATCTAGTCCAGCCTCCCGTCTCACATGGGGGCCAGCCAGTTCCTCTGGAGGGCCAGCAACAGGGCACAGAGGCCGAGGCCTTCGTAAGAACACCAGAAGAGCCCTGCTGGATCAGACCAGTGAGGGTCCATCTACTCCGGCATCCTGTCTCACCCAATGGCCAACCAGCTCCCAAGAACCAAGGAGAGAGGCTTCTTTGTGCTCTCCCATGTAGGGCCAACCTTGGAGGGGAGGCTGAGAGCAAGAAACGGGGAGGGGGAGCACCCTGAAAACGTAGCTCCACTGCGGCAGAGGGACCTGACAGGCCTGGCACCAGCAGCCTAACCGAAACAAACGAGCTCAGCCTGCCCCACCATGGGGGTCATTAACACTTCTCTTTGTCAGGCCGACATTGAGTGATAACCTCGTGTGGTCCCACTGCCGGCGAGATGCAATAACCCGTCCCATCCGCACAAAGACAGATGGGCTGGTAGGAGGGGACGGAGCGGCGACAATTTGTCATCCCTGGCACGGCTTAACCTTTGGCGAGGAAATGTGATCAGAGGCCGGCCGCCCCTCTCCCCGGGCCACAGCAGCACCTCCTGGAGTGGCAGCCGTCCAACGGGGAGCTCGGGGGTGATTTACGGCCGCTTGGCCCTAATTGTGTTCTGCCCAGCAGAAAAATGGATGGGCCGCTCCTGCTGATGGATGGCTCTCCGGGAGCTTCATTCAGTTAGCCCGGTTTAATAAGTGTAGCTCCTTGGGAAGAGATGGGCAGACGGAGAGCTTGTCAAGAGGAGAGAACCTGTCTAGACTGGAGGCAAGAGGGCCACGGGATTTTGACAGACTGTGATGGAAAGTGGAAGGGCAAGGGAAAGAAGACAACTTTGCAACCAGGCCTGGAGAACATAAGAACACAAGAGATGCCAATGTTGGATCAGGCCAAAGGCCCATCCAGCCCAACGCTCTGTATCACACAGTGGCCAGAAATACCAGGTGCCACCAGGAGGTCCACCAGTGGGGCCAGGACATTAGAAGCCCTCCCACTGTTGCCCCCCCCCCCAAAGCACCAAGAAGACAGAGCATCACTTGCCCCAGAGTCCCTATCTATACCTTGTGGCTAATAGCCACTGATGGACCTCTGCTCCATATGCTTATCCAGTTCCCTTTTGAAGCCGTCCATGCTTGTAGCTGCCACCACCTCCTGTGGCAGTGAATTCCAAGTGTTAATCACTCTTTGGGTGAAGAAGGACTTCCTTGTATCCGTTCTAACCCGACCGCTCAGCAATTTCATGGAGTGCCCACGAGTTCTTGTATTGTGAGAAAGGGAGAAAAGTACCTCTTTCTCTACCTGCTCTTTCCCATGCATAATCTTATAAACCTCAATCATGTCACCCCTCAGTCGTCGTTTCTCCAAGCTAAAGAGCCCTAAGCGCCTGCCAAGAAGCCTGCCAAGTCCTGTATCCACCTCAGAGCGGCCAGTCGAGATTTCACCAGCTCTGAACGTGGAAGAGGGGTCTTGTGATGGTCATCGCTAAGAGCCATCGAGGGGCCGGGATTCCTGACTCAGGCTGGGTCGTGTGATAAGTCACGGTTCAGTTGTACGAAGGAGATGCCGAAGTCAAAATAAGCACAATAATATCTTGCCAAACAAACACACTTTTCTCATTGTTCCCCTGAGTTCCCTATAATTTCTGCCTGCAGTTTTCCTGCCCTGACATGGAAGGCCCGGGCGAGCCCAGTCTCATCAGCTTTTGGAGGCTAAGTGGGGTGGGCCCCGGTTAGTCTTTGGATGGGAGACCACCAAGAAAGCCCAGGGTCATGACACAGAGGCAGGCAATGGCGAGCCACCTCCGTTCTTCTCTTGCCTGGAAAATCCTACAGGGTGGCCATACGTCAGCTGTGACTTGATGGCCCTTTTGCACCACCCAGATAGGTGGGCCCTGACCTGGATTGCACAGGCTGGCCCAATCTCGTCACTTCTCAGAAGCTAAGCACGGCTGGTCTAGGTTAGTACTTGGATGGGAGGCCACCAAGGAAGCCCAGGGTTGCTACGCAGAGGCAGGCAAGGGCAGACCCCCCTCTGAATGTCTCATGCCTTGACTTGGATAGCCCAGGCTAGCCCAATCTTGTCACTTCTCAGAAGCTAAGCACGGCTGGTCTAGGTTAGTACTTGGATGGGAGGCCACCAAGGAAGCCCAGGGTTGCTACGCAGAGGCAGGCAAGGGCAGACCCCCCTCTGAATGTCTCATGCCTTGACTTGGATAGCCCAGGCTAGCCCAATCTTCTTGACTTGCAGAAGCTAAGCACGGCTGGTCCAGGTTAGTACTTGGATGGGAGGCCACCAAGGAAGCCCAGGGTTGCTACGCAGAGGCAGGCAAGGGCAGACCCACTCTGAATGTCTCATGTCTTGACCTTGATGGCCCAGGCTGGCCCAATCTCGTCACTTCTCAGAAGCTAAGCACGGCTGGTCCAGGTTAGTACTTGGATGGGAGGCCACCAAGGAAGCCCAGGGTTGCTACGCAGAGGCAGGCAAGGGCAGACCCCCTCTGAATGTCTCATGCCTTGACCTTGATGGCCCAGGCTACCCAATCTGTTGGGTATTACAAGTTGAAAACATTCAGTGTATCTGGGGTTAAATGTTTGTTTGTGTTGCTCACAGGAAGTCACATGTTTCTCATGTAACCAATGTTGTTTTAGGAGTACAAGCCCGGGAAAATTCTCCCTGATCTAGGAGTTTGATTGGAACGAAAGTGTCAAAGTGTTTTAGCATTTTATGGCTCTTCAAAGGTTATGGGTGCCCAGATCGCTCCCACTGTGTCAAATAGCTAAGCAGAGTGAAACGACCAGACTTTGAGTCAAGAAATCATGTGTGCTGGAGTTATGGATTTATGACATTCAGGCAACATCCTGTTTTTTTTTCATGAGCTTGTGGAACCAGACCAGTTGGCTGTGTTTCTGAGTCGAAGAAAACTTGTGGCGTTAGATCTGAGTCGTCTTCTCCCGTGCTGAAGCGAAAGGAGGAAGGAGAGGGGGAGTGAGATCGATCCTGCCAGCGCTGCTGAAAAGCCTCAATCCCGCGCTCACAAAGGATCGCCCGTTCACCTCACCACTCTCTACTGTTGGTAACGTATATAAATATTAAGAGAAGACATCATTATGTCTGCAGCGAAGAACCTTGCTTTTTTCAATCTCCCAACATTAGACTCAAATAATTTTTCTTGGTGGAACAGATCTGTAAAGAATGCTCTCCAAGCGCATGGAGCTCTTTCTGTTCTAGATGGCGAGCCTCCTGAAGCAGGGAACACTCTGGAAAAGTATAAAGCAATTGATGGATTTGGGATGTATTTAATTATGGGCTCGATTAATGCTAAAGATAATCAGGAACTTTTAGAATGCACATCAGCAAAACAAATGATGTTGAAGCTTGAGCAAACTTATGCTTAGAAAAATGATGCTAATTACTTGTTCCTCTATCAAAGATTAATAAATGCAAAAATGAGACATGGTGAATTGCTGCTTAAACATTTGAATTATGTCATGGATACTTATAATACGTTGAAAAATATGGAAAATGGGCCAGGCGAAAAAGCTGTTATTGCTGTAATTCTTGGTTCTTTGACCAGAGAGTATTCACACGAAATTGCGGTTTTGAACGGAACAAAAGATTTAACACTGGAGTATGTGTTAGCATATCTAAAGGATGAAGGTCATAAACGTGAAATGTCCCAAACTGCAAATAACTTGTCTGTACTAAGCATAAAGCCTGATTATAAAAGGTAAGATGGCAAGAGAGATTTTAAGTGCCACAGATGTGGAAAATTTGGCCATATGGCAAGGCATTGTAGATCAAAGACTTTACCAGAACAAAGGGCCAAATCTAACTGCTCTGAAACCAGACCCCCTAAGGGGCATGGCCAAGGAAAAGCAAGCGGTCACTCTGAGAAACGGAGTGTTTGTCATAAGTGAAAAGTACAGAGAGCGTGATGTTGTGAAGCAGAAAAGTAACATGAAAGCCTTGTCTGTCACTAAGGAAAATGATATGCAAAATGACTCTTTTTTGCTAGACAGTGGAAGCGCATATCATATTGTAAACTTAGACAAATGGGCCAGAAGGAAGGCTGCTGTGGGGAAGAGACCTTCATCCTGAGGGAAGGGTGAGTAGTCTAGTGCCACTTGGGATAGTGAGCTAGGGACAGTATATATTTAGACGTGCTAGGGCATTTGATTTCTTTTCTTTTCACCCACTTACTGTTATTATTCCTGCACCTTGTTTGTATGACCTCCTATAAAATAAACCTTTTCCTTGTTTCATTCTGCCTGGTCCTCATGCCTGTTATTCAGCCAAAAGGGAGGTCTGAAGGTCTTGGGAGGGTGCTCTGGGCCTTCTCAAGGGAGCCTGGAACCAGAGTGGTGGCAGCATCAGGTGACACCCCACCTGAGCTGTGACACCGCCCCCTGCAGGTCCCCCTGCACTTGCTACTTCAGCCACAGTTTGTGAGGCTCCACAAGCTTTTTGTGAGAGCCGAAGGGCTGGTAGCCTGTTGCTTCCAGGTTGTGGCCGTATCAGCTGATGAAGACTCGGAGTCCTTGTGTTGCAGTGATGGCACAAGCCACCGTGGTGTAACATCTGGTATGCACATGGTAGGGAGAGCCCATCTGGCAGGAGAGTTGTATGTTGGGCTGTGTTTTGTGAAGGTGGGGGAGGGCCCCTGTTTTGTTGGTGTTGGGATTCTTTTTAAGTAAGTCAGCAGAGTATTAAGAGACTGAGTCCATGGTGTGTTTTAAAATATAAAAGTTTACTATAAACCTAACATGGGAAAAAGGTACACAAGATATGAAAATAACAAAGAGCTAATATGGCTCCATCCTTACAGCTAAAAGGTAAAACGGGAATGGCCGGAATCTTCTTCCTTAGTCAGAACAAAGAGAGGAAGAAGAAGCCAATATGCTAAATACTTGACACATTGGTTTCCAATCAGACTAGCAAGTTAGCTCCAAAGTTCCTGGGCATTCTATTGTCTAAACAGACTGGTTACAAACAAACATGTGACTTCCTGTTGACCATAACAAACATCATTAACCCTGTAAATACTGAAGTGTTTTGACTTGTAACACCCAACAGTTGGTCTGTCTGTCTGGTGTCAGGGGAGGGCCTGGGTGTTCTTTGTGGTGTCCAGGTGAGCCCTGGCTTCTGGTTGGGCTTGATCCTCATTCAGACCCTAGTGAGAACTGGGTCTGAACACACGTATGTCACAACCTGTGGTTTTTGTTGAGAATGTGTGTCTACTTTTGGGTTTCACCTGCTGGTTCTACTTTTTTGGTTGAAGAAGAAAAAGTTCTCTCTATCCACTCTGTCTACCCAGTGCATAATTTATAACTCTCTGTCATGCTCCCCTTAGCTGTCTTTTTTTTCTAAACAGGAAAGTCCCAGACTCTTTAGCCTTTCCTCCTAGGAAAGGTGCCTCAGCCCCCTATTCAAGTTTGGACCCAGGGGATTTGAGGAAAATCCATGACTATCAAGTATGTCTGTGAATTTCCAGTAGGAGGATCACTGCCTGCCTTCTCATACGACCGCCATGACACGGGTGTGGAACCAGTGGCTCCACCTGCTGATTTGGTTGGAACTTCAAAGAAGCAAAACAGGTTGCTGTGGTGTTGGCAACATCACCGTTAATCCATAGCCAATACATAGGGCTCCTGAGGGCAGGGTATACTCCCTTCCCCAACTGGCACTCCCCACCACCCCTCAGGTAACCAACTGACCCCAGGATCTGCTGTATAACTGTTTTGGATGGGGGTCATGGCATCATTTAAGGAGCACCCAGTTTTGCCCCCTCTGTGGGGATGACCACCTCCCAGAAATCATGAAACAAGCAAGCACTGTATAAATAATGCAGACCAAAGTGTGCCCAAGTAATATACATAAAAGTGAAACGTTTATATAACAAAATAATACTAGCAAGGAATAACGAGAAACTGTCAGAATATGAATATAGAGGCACAGGTGCAGAGATAATGTTTACATGTATAAAGTTAGATTGCACCTGCAAACTACTTGAGGATTCAAGCTTGATAGATGTGGGCATGTACTGAGAGGCTCTGTCAGTCTCATCTGTGTGAGGCAGCCTGAAGTCTGATTGGCTGTCGCGACTGTCTTGGTCATACACAGAGATTCTGAGAGTGACAGTTATTCAGTTACTCTCTGTCAGTTGGTCTGTCTGTGAGCACAACTGTTGTTAGCTCTATGTTAATCTGTTATTATATACAAAGTTATTGTTTAATCATTCACCAGTTAATAGTTATATAAACACCATTTGACTTAACCGTATTTGGTGTGTTTATTTTGAGTCTTCCACGAAACTCTTTAACAACAGGTATATACCACATACCTTCAACAGGGCTATGGGCCCAGTGTGAATAGAATTCACTGTGCTGTGGAGACTCAGATATTTTCTGATGAGATTAAAACTGAGGTATATGTTCGGGTAAGACAGTTTGGCTGAGGAGGAGAAAAAGCTCCATAGCCCGTCACCCGAGGAGATTAAATGACAGACCAAGGCAACTGAAGAGAGTGTGTATCAGGGTGAGGAGGAGATCAAGAAACAAGTTACTGCGACTGAGAGCGTGATGGCACAGTCTGCGGGAGTCATGATGGACAAACTCACATCAAGTAACTACTCAATATGGTCTCTGCGAATGGAGCATTTCCTGAAGAAAGAATCACTCTGGAGGTATGTAAAGAACCCTCCTGCAGAACCAACAGAAGCTGAGACTGTAGGAGATGATAA
>NW_015160314.1:26417-28780 GCF_001447785.1 Gekko japonicus
TGTCAGAATATGAATATAGAGGCACAGGTGCAGAGATAATGTTTACATGTATAAAGTTAGATTGCACCTGCAAACTACTTGAGGATTCAAGCTTGATAGATGTGGGCATGTACTGAGAGGCTCTGTCAGTCTCATCTGTGTGAGGCAGCCTGAAGTCTGATTGGCTGTCGCGACATGTCAGAATATGAATATAGAGGCACAGGTGCAGAGATAATGTTTACATGTATAAAGTTAGATTGCACCTGCAAACTACTTGAGGATTCAAGCTTGATAGATGTGGGCGTGTACTGAGAGGCTCTGTCAGTCTCATCTGTGTGAGGCAGCCTGAAGTCTGATTGGCTGTCGCGACTGTCTTGGTCATACACAGAGATTCTGAGAGTGACAGTTATTCAGTTACTCTCTGTCAGTTGGTCTGTCTGTGAGCACAACTGTTGTTAGCTCTATGTTAATCTGTTATTATATACAAAGTTATTGTTTAATCATTCACCAGTTAATAGTTATATAAACACCATTTGACTTAACCGTATTTGGTGTGTTTATTTTGAGTCTTCCACGAAACTCTTTAACAACAGGTATATACCACATACCTTCAACAGAAACCACATATATCAGTAATAGCAAAATCACATCATGTTATACACAAGTACATAAGTAGTACAGAAGAAACAGAAGACTCCGGATTTCAGTCTTCATTTTGACAACTCTTCTTCAAAAACTTCATTTTACTTCATAAAGCACTCATAGTGTACAGAAGCCTTCAGAACAGTATATACAGGCAAAAATCCAGTCCTTATATTAAAACAGTCAAAACAGTCAAAACCGGGAACCCGATCAGCAATAGCACATTTTCTTGTATAGTCGGCAAGCCTCTTGTGCCTTGAGCAGGTGTATAGTCTGATCAGCAATAGAACATTTTCTTGTATAGTTACATCACGCCAGGCCCTCCTGTCTTCCGCCATCCTCTGAAGTTGGCTCAATTTCATGTTCGTTGCATCGATGACACTGTCTGACCATCTCATCCTTTGCCGTCCCCTTCTTCTTTGACCTTCAATCTTTCCCAGCATCAGGGTCTTCTCCAGGGAGTGCTCCCTTCTCATTTGGTGGCCAAAGTCTTTGAGCTTCAGTCTCTAGCCTTCCAGGGAACAATCAGGGTTGATTTCTTTTTAGGATTGACTGATTTGATCTCCTCGCAGTCCAAGGGACTCTCAAGAGTCTTCTCCACCACCATAATTCCAAAGCATCTATTCTTTGGCGCTCAGCCTTCCTTATGATCCAACTCTCGCAGCCATACCCCTCTCTGTCTCTATAAGCTACCACCTTTATTTCCTGAACTTGTGTGTGTGTTTATAGAGTGCTCTTCAATTAATACGTTTTTGGTTTTATTCTTTAATTTTGTTTAATAGCAACCATTTCATTAATCATGGCCTGGTTCATTTTGAGAGATCTACTGAGGGGAAAATCCCCTTATACACAGGTGGAGATCCTGCTTGCATTGTTTGGGTTTTTCCTGGCTAATTCCCCAACAAACTGAGGAGACCCTCAAAACCATTTAGGGTAACTCTGGCCTGATGGAACACGCTCCCGATGGAGATGGCACCTGGTATTTTTGTCCACTGTGTGACACAGAGTGTTGGACTGGATGGGCCATTGGCCTGATCCAACATTGGCTTCTCTTACGTTCTTATAGGAACTCCCGGTCTGGAGCAAGGGATGCTCTGTATTCTTGGTGCCTGGGGGTGGGTGGGGCAACAGTGGGAGGGCTCCTAGTGTCCTGGCCCCACTGCTGGACCTCCTGGTGGCCCCTGGTATTTCTGGCCACTGTGTGACACAGAGTGTTGGACTGGATGGGCCATTGGCTTGATCCAACATGGGCTTCTCTAATGTTCTTATACAAATAGAGCAGAGGTCCATCAGTGGCTCTTAGCCACAAGGTATAGATAGGGGCTCTGGGGCAAGGGATGCTGTTTTCTTGGTGCTTGGGGGGGTCAACAGTGGGAGGACTTCTAATGTCCTGGCCCCACTGCTGGACCTCCTGATGGCCCCTGGTATTTCTGGCCACTGTGTGACACAGAGTGTTGGACTGGATGGGCCTTTGGCCTGATCCAACATTGGCGTCTCTTATGTTCTTATCAAGGCCTTGTGAGACCTATTACAGTTCCGCAGGGCCTGCAAAATGGAGCTGTTCCACCAGGCCTTCGTTTGAGGCGGTGAGCACCCGCCAGTGGGCCTCCTTGCTGCAATCTGGTGATGTTAATAAGATCTTTATGGTTCGGCTGTGGCCCAGTCGCTCCCAGCTATTAGGCCTGCCGCATGTGTGTTCTGTTGCAATGCCTACCTTTTAACTGTTTTAACTGTGGGGGGGG
>NW_015160314.1:28797-50513 GCF_001447785.1 Gekko japonicus
CCTGAAGGGGATTTTTTTATTACATTTTTCTAAAGACTACAAATCTACAACGAAAATAGGGAAAGGGAAAGGTTAAAGTGCTTAGGGCTTTTTAGCTTGGAGAAACAATGACTGAGGGGTGACATGATTGAGATTTATAAGATTATGCATGGGAAAGAACAGGTAGAGAAAGAGGTACTTTTCTCCCTTTCTCACAATATAAGAACTCGTGGGCACTCCATGAAATTGCTGAGCGTTCGGGCTAGAACGGATAAAAGGAAGTCCTTCTTCACCCAAAGAGTGATTCACACATGGAATTCACTGCCACAGGAGGTGGCGGCGGCTACAAGTAGGGACAGCTTCAAAAGGGAATTAGATAAGCATATGGAGCAGAGGTCCATCAGTGGCTATTAGCCACAAGGTATAGATAGGGGCACTGGGGCAAGTGATGCTCTGTCTTCTTGGTGCTGGGGGGGGGTCAACAGTGGGAGGGGGCTCCTAGTGTCCTGGTCCCACTGCTGGACCTCCTGATGGCACCTGGTATTTTTGGCCACTGTGTGACAGAGTGTTGGACTGGATGGGCCTTTGGCCTGATCCAACATTGGCATCTCTTATGTTCTTATTGTCAAAATAAACTGAAAACAAAATATGCACCTGAAATGTTCATGTCCACCGCATCTCCAAAGTCTCTTTTCCTAGCCCATTCAGACCTTCACAATACAAGAACTTGTGGGCACTCCATGAAACTGCTGAATTCCCTACCACAGGAGGTGGTGGCGGCTGCAAGCATGGATGGCTTCAAGAGGGAATTAGATAAGCATCTGGAGCAGAGGTCCATCAGTGGCTATGAGCCACAAGGTGCAGATAGGAACTCTCAGTCTGGGGCAAGGGATGCTCTGTCTTCTTGGTGCTGGGGGGGGGACAGAGGGAGGGCTTCTAGTGTCCTGGCCCCACTGATGGACCACCTGATGGCACCTGGTATTTTTGGCCGCTGTGTGACCCAGAGTGTTGGACTCGATGGGCCATTGGCCTGATCCAACGCTGGCTTCTCTTATGTTCTTATGTTCATCAGGGTGCCCAAAATGCACAACTTTGTACACATGTAGAATCCCATTTCCCATGCTCTTGGCCATTTAGCCACATCTTCCACAATGAAGACCCATGAAAAATATTCATTCAGTTTTGCTGCCATTTCCCTATCCCCCTTTAGCAATCCTCTCATGCCTTTGGCGTCCCCAAAGCCCCACCACCTTAGTGGATGATTCCCTGACACTGATGGGTTTCCAGAAAGCCTCCACCCCCCACCCTGTGGACTTGTTTTGCCAGAGTCTGTGCTAGTTCTGGTCCTTCCATTTGCTAGAGGCACCTAAACAAAAGAACACGTTTTGAAACAGACCCGTGAAATGGTTTTAATAAAAGTTACGGATGGATAATAAATGTACAGTTCAACTTGACATGCTAGTATCTACTGCAGTTTCCTCTGTAAACCTCATGCAGCCCCAATCCCTCTGTTTAAAACAGCAGCTTTGCTAGGACCAATAAAATAAAATAAAATGCACTCCCTTTAATGTTAACACTCCCTAAGAATTTCCCCTTTTTGTGCAATGACGTGTGCAAAAGAAGCTTTCACCATATTAGTTTATAAAATACACTAAACAACCCCCCCCCCCGAAATAAATTCATGAAGACAATCAATCAACATGCTAAGTTTGTCTTGGATGTAGTTGTGATGCAAGCAGAAAAAGGAAGATCTAGACATAAACTGGAAGCCCTTTGGGGCTTGGCTCCTGCCATGGTCCCCCGACACCCACAAGTCCTGGGTTTAGGTCTCACCAGCATTTACCTCTCATGTGTGCAGCAGTTTCTCTCACGATGCACTCAACAAACCAGCTAACTCTTCTGAGTCTCTGTAGTGAGGAAAGGAGCCTTCCAAATGCTCCAACCGGCAGCAGGGTTCAGCTCCAGCAGGGCCTCTTTCGGCCCACTTTTCAAACCATTTATAGCAACCGAGGTTGCAGGTACGTGGTCAGAGCTTTCAGAAGACCGCTTCGAATTGCCACGACCTCCAGTGTGACAAGAACTGGGTGTCACAGGGCACGTCTTGAGAGCGCGAGTTACAGACCGGTCCGTGGATGAAGCCGCGAGAGGTGGCAACGGACATCCTCCCGCGTGGCCTCCTCAAACAGACCGGGCTCAGAGAAGGACGCCGGCATCTTGGCCACGTCTTCTGCCCGGCTGCTGTCCGGAAGCACCGGCTTCCAAATCTACCTGCAGGCACTCTTGCAGCTAGCCAGAGAGCGCACGTTTGAAAGGCAGGAACAGAAATAGTTCCTGAGAACAGAAATTCACAAACGAATAGTTTTGCTTTTAAAAAAAACACATTAAAAACATCTAAAAAATAAAAGACACACAAGACAATGGACCGTTTTCCCTCATGAGAACCGACAGTGGGGGTCAGAGCTAACTCAAGTGCAAAACAGCAAAGGACTTCTGCTTCCCCATCTCCAGCGAAAGGGCTACATCAGGGATGCTGCCAGGAGAACCCCCCCCCCCCCCCCGCAGATGAGCACAGCCAGAGCCTCTGGCCCAGTAGAGAGCAGCCCCTCCCCAAGGAGGGTGGGGTGGGGTGGGGGATTTTGCCAGCATCCTCTGGTGCTGCCTCTTGGAAACCTCACCGCAAGAGAGCACGGGGTCACTGTAAAAGGGACAAGGGAGTTCTGCCACCCAAGTGGCTCCAAGGAAGCACGGAAAGTTTACTCCAGGGGGGGTCCCTCACATCACAACAACGCCCCCTCCCACTGCCTGCATCAAACCATCCACAGCAGAAGACACAAGTCCCTCGGGAGAGCTGAGAGGCATTTAGAAAAAAAAAAACCCTTCCGTGTTGTGTGCGTGTGGCATACATTTTATTTCCCCAGAAAAGCAATCTGTTGGAATGATTAATTTTCTTTTGAAGGCATGGGACGGCACGGCTTGGAACATGACGTTAATTGGGAACAGAGTGCCGCAGTTCCATTCTTCGTCCCCGTTGCGCGACTCGCGGTTTGGAGCCCCGGCTCTCCTGAAACCGGACGCTGCAAGAATGAACCTCTGACAGGCCGAAGGCGGTGGCTCCTTGGCGCTAGAGTATTTACACGTGCCAGCCAGGCCACGATCGCAGGATCAGGGCCAAAGACGCTCCTAGCGGAAATTGGCCCTGCTCAGGTTTGGCAATTCTACTGGGCTCCTCTTTAAATGGAGGGTGGTCTCAAGACACTCGACAGAGGGCCCAGTTGGATTTGGAGGCCATGGAACATTTGTGGTTGGCTGAAGACTTTTAGGCAAGAACTGCCTCAATAAGATGACTCCACAGAACACGGCTTGCTACAAAACCACAGGCTGCACCTTGAAACAGCTACTTTGGAAACCGAGAATATGTTCTGGGGCAGACTCGGTAGCTCTTTGGCGCTCCCTTCCCGGCCTAATAACGGTGTCTAGCCGGGCTGACATCACAACAGTCCAGCCGGTAGTGGGTGCGACTCTCTTTGCTTCAATGTGGAGGCAGAGAGATCCCCGGCGGGAAAGGCAGCTAAACTGCCAGCTGACGCACGTGATTAAAAGTGGGACTGGATGGGCCGTGCGCCACCTCAGGTAAAGCCCCATATTGCTCGTCATCAGCAGAGATGGCAACACCTCTCTGTGTCGCTGCCAAGTCTGGTCCACTATCGGAGGTTGCTCCCAGGTGGGACACAGGGCAGAAGCAAACCCCGAGGGGTTGTCGACAGGCACCAGCTGATGCAGCACATGCTATGTGAGAGCTGTAGCCCAAATTCTTTGCAATGTCAAAGGGGGCGATGGGGCACCCTTCTTGGGGCTGCAGGGAACTGGGGCTTGGAGCAGTGAAAACTGTCTGGCAGCTCTGGCTCTGCACACGCGGCACCCGTGCCTGCCGCCGCCGCTCCCTCGGAACGGGTTTTGCAAAGACCCTCAATGTTTCTCTTGAACATGTCGCTCGTCTTGCCCCGAAAGACTTCCCTGGGTTTCTCAGCCCCCCAGTGCCTGCCTGACGATACGGGAAAGCTGGAGCATCCATCTATCCAAAGGCGGCAGGCAAGGAGTTGGGAGAATGAGATGGAATGAGATTCACTACTTGAGGGGAGAAACAGACCCTCTTGCCAGGTGGTTCTGTGTGTGTGTGTGTGCGTGTGTGTTCCCTACTTGCTGGTGTGCGGGGGCATGGAGGGAAAAGGGGCGTTAGGGTTCGGGGTCTGAACCCAGCTTTGTCCCAGATGACCCCCAGCTTCGTCTGCTGAAGCCACCGGCTCCTTCCGCCTTTGGTACCGTCACAGGACCAACTTTGGGGCGTCTATCTTGGGACGTCGAGGATACCCAGCACTGCAGGAACAGGGCCCTGGCTCACCCCACGGGGGGCCCACCACAACACACACACCTGAATGAACTAAACTGTGAAGGCAAACAAATGGCACCTGGGCGAAGAATTCACTGGCCAGTCTTCAGTTGAGAATTTCTGGCAGCTACTGGCGGTGCCCTCTTGGCCCATCGCCACCTGTCATTGCGGCGCACATCGGGCACCTTGCGAAGGAACGTGCAGATGGCAGCCATGCTTAAGCGATCCGTGGACTGAGTCTGGAGGACCCCTGCGTGTCATCGCTGTGGCACCCACGCCGGTGAACTCCCGATGCGCTGACAAAGTCTGAAGCTGGCCCAGTCAAGAATCTGGATCACCAGATCTCCAGGAACGCTCACTCCAGTCCAGCAGGCCTTGCAGGAAGGGCCCCAACATACTGAGGCCCCTGATGACGCAGGGCATTGGAAAAAGGGACTGACGGGTCCTTTCTGCCAAGACTGGCCTGCCCAAGTGAACGGCAGCGTCACGGGAATGCTGCAGAACTCTTGCGCAGCAACCACCCACAAAGAACGGGCTGGGGGGGAACGGCCCATAAAACATAAGTCAGCTGCCTCCCTTGCTTGGCCGTTCCTAAAGGTCCCGTCCAGCACATCCTTGCTTGTTCTTCCGACTTAGCACAGGGACAATTAGAATCGCTGCCCTGTGAGAAACGGGACCGCCAAGGAGCCGTGCAAAGGAGGGGGGGCACAGAAAAGGAGGCGGGCAAGAGACCTCCCCGGCAGCCTGCCACGCACCCTTTCCAAGCCCCGGTCCCCCTCCTTGACCGACAAGAAGCTACTTTCTCGGCACAACAAGGGAAGTGGCGTTGGGTCCCTGGAGGCCCTGGCTGTGGGCAGGCCCCGCTGTTCCACCCCACCCCCTCAGCTGGGCTCCCCTGCCAGCAGGCTGGTACCTTCCCGGGTGACCTCAAACCTCTTGGGAAGCACACAGCGTGGCTCCTTGCTGCCTGGCAATACATCGGCTCCCCCCCCCGGGTGGCATAGGCCTCAGCGAGAGGTGTGGGACCAGAAGGAGAGCACAGACGCCTCTTGGTGGGATCTCTGGTCAAACGTCAACTGCCAGCCAAGCAGCACGAGCAGCCGGGACCTCTCCCAAGAGCAGAGAAACAGACCGGAGCCCGGCGAAGAAGCCAGAGCGGGCGTCTCTTTCTGGCTCTGCTCTCCCTCCTCACTTGGAAACTCTGCTTCCCGTGCTCATTCGGAAAGGGAGATCCTGGCACACCGTGCTTCCCGCAGATATGGAACAAAGGCCTCTGCGTCCCCGAGTACAGCGAGGAAAGGAAGGGTCTCCCCAAAACGTAGAGCTTGCAAATACGGCCACGGAGGCAGCGCCAGCAAATCCTTGTCAGGCAAACGGGCTGCTGAAGAGGAAAAGACCTGCTGACACCACGCACAGCTTGCCTGTCAAAAGAAGCCAGGACCACAACAGAAGCACGGCCAGGGTGCGCCAGTGGTCCAGACGGACACACAAGCTGTGCTCCCAGAGCGCTGTGGTGGAAATGCACCCACGGACCCTGTGGAAGGCTGAGAAAGACATGCCAGCTCTTTGACAGAACCCAAATGCACTGAGCACGGGGTGAAAGCAATGCGCCAATCAGGGAATTCGGCCTGTGGCACTGCAAAAATGTGAAAAGCTGCCTTTGTGATCTCCAGCATCAAAGGCCTCTCCTGTAATGACCAGGGTAAAAGGGGGGGGGGTGCGGTGGCCCTGGACGTTCCCACACAAGGACCAGTGACAGGGAGACCTTCTCACAAAACCCCAGAAGCCTCCAGGAGGCCAAATGCTCTCCAGGCCGGTCAAGAAGGAGGTGGGCTGTGTGCATGTATGTCCTTAGCAAGGGGCTCTGTGTAGAGCCACCGGGTGTTCTTGGATTATCCCGCAGGGATCTCAGCGGGCCCCCTTCTTGCTATCAACCTGAACCAGCACAGGAACAAAAACCCCAACACACATGGAGCCGTGGCTGAAGTGGGTCTCTGCTCTTCTAGGTGGGCTATGGGCCACCCTTTGGCACGGAGAAGTTTCTGTTGGCAGCTCTTCTGGGGTCGGAAAGTGACCTTCTAAAGGCTCCAATGGGCAGTGCTCTATAAAACCCACCACAAGGGCACAGGACAGAGGCCCTGAGAAGGCCCACGCTCACACCAAGAAGCCTCGGTACGGAGAGCTTCACGACGTCCCACGCAGCCACATCATCGCTCCCCCACCCCCCGTAACTACACGCCTAACATTCAAATCCACATTACAGGTAGGTAAAAATGCTTTTTTACGGCGATGCCCCTGGGACCTTGGAGTGCCAAAACTCATCTGGGAGACCCCCACCCACCCCCACCCCCACCCCCACAGACAAAACCCCGGGGCTCCGACAGTGGGAGCGGGCTTCACACGCAGGCTCCGAACTCCTGACGAAGGGAGGAGATTATTGCAGACATGACGGGTGCCTCCAAAGGCGCCCCCTCCCCCAGCACCACCACTCGCTTCCCACACATAGCAGGGGGCATTCGCAAGACATTGGCGGCCACACGGAAGGCTCGGCAAGGGGGAGGCCCCCCCACATCCCTCCCTTGTGTCCAGTGGCTGCTGCTGAGCCCAGGCCCCCCCCAAGCGCTTACAGACCCCTGCCCAGGTGACCCCGCCCCCCCTCAAGAGTGGTGGCTGTTGATGAGGCTGCGCAACTGCTTGGCCACGCCCTCAATCAGCTTCTGCTTGTCCCGCTCGTTCTTCCGGAACTGGGCAAAGACGTTGTTCTTGCGACTGCTGTCCTTCATCCTGCAACAGGGGCAAAAAAAGAGAAAAGGGACCCCGTTAGTTCTCGGATCCCACAAGCTACGTTGCCATGGTGATGGGAGGTGTTCAAGTGGGAAGGCATCAGGGTGAAGGGGGGGGGAGGATGCCTTGCAATGCACCCCTTCCTCGAATGACAAAGCCATGTCCTCTCATACGGAAGAAACCCCTCTGGGGTTGGGAGGAGGCAGACTTTTGCTATGGGAAGACTCAGCCATTGGGGATTTGTTTGTTTAACAAAATTTATATCCCATCTTTCCACCTTCCAATGGGCCACAAGGCAGCTAGCAGATTAAGAGCATACGTAACAAAACCATTAAGACAATCCCAAAGCACATCATTAAAACCAGAGTAAAACGACATACAGGAACACAAAAACAACAATCAAAACTTTGGGCAGGAACAGAGACAGCAGAGTCCGTAAGAAGTATTTTGACTGCATAGAGACTTGCCTGCCTGGTGCCCAAAAGCTGAGAACGTCTTGTGCTGTCTGGACAGACTGGTAGCTAATGTGGGGGAGGAACCAGAGGTTATGATGCATGTTGGCACCAGTGACACTGGGAAATGTGGCTATGTGATTGTGGAGGAAAAATTTAGGTTACCAGGCAGAAGATTAAAGTCCAGGGCCTCAAAGGTAGCCTCCTTAGTATTTCTACTTGTTCCATGCGCAGGACCAGCAAGGCAGGCAGAGATGTGCGTGGATGAGAAAGTGGTGCTGGGAGGAAGGGTTTAGATTTGTTAGGCTCTGGGGAATTTTCTAGGATGAGCCAACTCTAGGCAGAGCAGATGAGATCTACTTGATATCAGTTCTGCTGGCAGTAAAGGGGGGCCATCTGAGGAAACCTGCAGGCGAAGAAGCTGAAACCTCATTCCAACCAGGTGGGAGTGCAACTGGTGAGTGGGAGGGCCGGCCTGGGATTCAACGTGTCTCTGGTTCTAGAGGGGGTTGCTCTTGGGCCCAGGCCTACTGCCGAAGAAGCAGGCGGTGGCTCTGACCGGGAGTGCCTTTGACCAGCTTCGACTGCTTAGCTGGCTGCGGCCTTTCCTGGCCAGAAGAGAGCTGGCCGCGGTGGCGCATCCTTTGGTAACATCCACGTTCGATTACTGCAAGGTGCACTAAAAGGGGAAGCCCTTGAAAAGTGCTTGGAAACTTCAGCTGCTGCAAAGTGCTGTGGCCAGGATGCTGGGTGTCACTGGGACCGCGTCACTCTGGTCTTCGTGCATCTCCGGTTTGTTTTGAGGCCCAGCTGGTGCTGACCTTTAGAGCTCTACGCCGTTTGGGGCCAGCGTGCCTCCAGGAGGCCTGCTCCCCTATGAACCCAACCGCTGAGGCCATCTCCGGAGGTCCTGCTGGAGTTGCCGCCGACTTCCGGCACGGGACAGATGGGAACCCACAACAGGGCCTTCTCGGCCATGGCACCATAGAGCTCCCTCCCCAGAGAGAGCCGCCTGTCCCCTCCTGCCCTTCTGCCTCCCACCAATGGGGGAGCCCACAGAGACACGTGAAGCGGCCTCACACCACCGCAGCCCACCGACCCTCACAGTCCGTACTGTGTCGTCCTACTACGGAGAACAGCACAGGCAGGAGGAGGGAGTGAAGCCCCTCCCTCAAATGGTCATAGAGCCGGCCCACATTTTGTTCTCCTTCCAGAGTGCAGCCCAGAGCAGAAGAGCTTCCTCCAGCAGCAGACGGCAAGAAGCCGTCTCCTCGCGCCCTTGGCCTTTTGATCGCTGAGCACTCCCTTTAAATCGCACAACCAAAGGATTCATTGCAAAGTAAATGAAAGAAGCCCAAAATGAGCCACATACTTACTCTCGGGATATCCTGCATTGAGGGAATGAATGGGGGGGAGAAAGACAAACCATGACAGCTGGTTAGGCAATGGCAGCAATGGTCACAGAGCCTTCCCGGCAAACCTACTCCGATGCATGCTAGGTTTCATGGTGTGGCAGGAGAACATAAGAACATAAGAGACGCCAATGTTGGATCAGGCCAAAGGCCCATCCAGTCCAACACTCTGTGTCACACAGTGGCCAGAAATACCAGTGCCATCAGGAGGTCCAGCAGTGGGGCCAGGACATTAGAAGCCCTCCCACTGTTGACCCCCCCCCCCAAGCACCAAGAAGACAGAGCATCACTTGCCCCAGAGCCCCTAGCTATACCTTGTGGCTAATAGCCACTGATGGACCTCTGCTCCATATGCTTATCTAATTCCCTTTTGAAGCCGTCCATGCTTGTAGCACCCACCACTTCCTGTGGCAGTGAATTCCATGTGTTAATCACTCTTTGGGTGAAGAAGTACTTCCTTTTATCCGTTCTAACCCGACCGCTCTGCAGTTTCATGGAGTGCCCACGAGTTCTTGTATTGTGAGAAAGGGAGAAAAGTACCTCTTTCTTTACCTGCTCTTTCCCATGCATAATCTTATAAACCTCAATCATGTCACCCCTCAGTCGTCTTTTCTCCAAGCTAAAGAGCCCTAAGCGCTTTAACCTTTCCTCATAGGGAAAGTGTTCCAACCCTTTTATCATTCGAGTTGCCCTTTTCTGCACTTTTTCCAAAGCTATAATATCCTTTTTAAGGTGTGGTGCCCAGAACTGCACACAGTATTCCAAATGAGGTCTCACCATTGATTTATATAGGGGCATTATTATATTGGCTGATCTGTTTTCAATACCCTTCCTAATAATCCCCAGCATAGCATTGGCCTTCTTTATTGCAGTCACACACTGTCTCGACATTTTCAGTGAGTTATCCACTACAACTCCAAGATCTCTCTCTTGCTCAGTCTCTGCCAGTTCAGACCCCATCAATGTGTATTTATATTTAGGATTTTTGGCTCCAATGTGCATCACCTTGCACTTGGCCACATTGAACCCCATTTGCCATGTTGACGCCCACTCGCCCATCCTTGACAGATCCCCTTGGAGTGCCTCACAATCCTCACTGGTTTTCACCACCCTGAACAACTTTGTATCATCCGCAAATTTAGCCACTTCACTGCTTACTCCCATCTCCAAATCATTAATGAACAAGTTAAAAAGCAGTGGACCAAGTACTGATCCCTGCGGTACCCCACTGCTTACCACCCTCCACTGAGAAAATTGCCCACCTACACTCACTCTCTGTTTTCTATGAACTAGCCAGTTTTTGATCCATAAAAGGACTTGTCCTTCTATCCCATGATTTTTGAGCTTACTTAGGAGCCTTTGATGAGGAACTTTATCAAAAGCTTTCTGGAAGTCAAGGTAAATAATATCTATTGGATCCCCCTTGTCCACATGTTTGTTCACCCCCTCAAAGAACACTAACAGGTTAGTGAGACAAGATCTTCCCTTACAGAAACCGTGCTGAGTCTGCCTCAATAGGTTTTGTTCATCTATGTGCCTACTAATTCTTTCCTTAATAATGGTTTCCACCAATTTACCCGGTATCGACGTCAGACTGACTGGCCTGTAATTTCCCGGATCTCCTCTGGAACCCTTTTTAAAGATGGGAGTGACATTAGCTACCTTCCAATCCTCAGGAATGGAGGCAGATTTTAAGGAAAGATTACATATCTTTGTCAGGAGATCTACAAGTTCACATTTGAGTTCTTTCAGAACTCTCGGATGTATGCCATCTGGGCCTGGTGATTTTTCAGTTTTTAAGTTGTCTATCAGTTTTAGGACCTCCTCTCTCATCACCTCAATCTGACTCAGGTCTTCCAACACCCCTCCTGAAATCAGTGGTTCTGGAGTGGGCAAGCACTTCTCATCTTCCACAGTGAAGACGGAGGCAAAAAATGCATTTAGCTTCTCAGCCATTTCCCTATCATCCTTCAATACTCCTTTTACCCCTTGGTCGTCCAAGGGCCCCACTGCCTCCCTGGCTGGTTTCCTGTTTCTAATGTATTTGAAGAAAGTTTTATTGTTGGTTTTTACGTTTTTTGCTATATGCTCCTCATATTCCCTTTTTGCCTGCCTGACCTCAGACTTGCATTTTATTTGCCATAGCCTGTGTTCCGTTTTATCAGCCTCACTGTGACTAGCTTTCCACTGCTTAAAGGAATTCTTTTTACTTTTTACAGCCTCCATTACTCTGTTTGTTAACCATGCAGGCTTTTTCCTATACCTGTTTGTGCCTTTCCTAACCTGCGGAATATATATTTTTTGAGCTTCTAGGATCGTAGTTTTAAATAGATCCCAAGCTTCCCCAATTGTTTTGACCCTTTCTACTTTTCCTTTCAGTTTCCTCCCCACGTGTCCCCTCATATCAGAGAAATTACCCCTTTTAAAGTTAAAAATGGTTGTGTGAGTCTTTTTGGCCAATTCTCTATTTGTACAAATGATGAACTCAACAACATTATGATCACTGTTTCCAAGCGGTGCAATCACTTTTACATCTCTCACCAGGTCTTGAGTGTTACTTAGGACCAAATCAAGGATCGCCTCTCCCCTGGTAGGTTCCGTGACCATCTGCTCCATAGCACAGTCATTTAGAGTGTCTAGAAACTCAATCTCTTTTTCCCGACTAGAACACATATTGACCCAATCAATGTGTGGGTAGTTAAAATCACCTATTATTACACAGTGTTTTTGTCTAGTTGCTATCTTTAAGGCATTCATCATTTTATAATCCTCCTCTATCTTTTGATCTGGTGGGCGATAACAAACTCCCAGTGTTAAGTTTCCTTTTGGCCCCCCTATTTCAACCCATAGAACTTCCAGAAGCGAATCCAATTCACTTAGCCTCTCAATCTTTCTAGACTTTATACCCTCTCTGACATACAGAGCTACCCCACCTCCAACCCTTCCCCCCCTATCCTTCCGATATAATATATAACCGGGAATCACTGTGTCCCACTGATTTTCCTCATCCCACCAAGTTTCAGAAATACCCACAATGTCTATTTTTCCCTCCGACACCAAGCACTCCAACTCCCCGATTTTACCTCGGACACTTCTAGCATTTGTATAGAAACAGCTGTAATTTCCCTTACAAGTTAAGCCTGCATCCTTCCTCTTGCTATCTCGAGTCGTTGTCCGGCAGTCCATGTCACCAGCCATGGCCTCTGTGGACAATTTCAATCCACCTCCCTGTAGAAAAGCAACCGGTACCCCCTCACCTCTCTCAGATGAGCCAACCCGAACCAGAGACTTTTCATCTCCTGTCGGCTTTCCCCCAATATTCAGTTTAAAAGCTGCTCTGCCACCTTTTTGATTTTAAGTGCCAGCAGCCTGGTTCCTTCTCGGGACAAGTGGAGACCGTCTCGCCTGTACAGCTCCCTCTTGTTCCAAAAAGTATCCCAGTGCCTAACAAACCTGAACCCTTCCCCCCTACACCATCGTCTCATCCACGCATTGAGACTCCTGATCTCTGCCTGTCTCTCCGGCCCTGCGCGTGGAACAGGTAACACTTCTGAGAAGGCTACCTTGGAGGTCCTGGACCTAAGTTTCCTGCCCAGCAGCCTAAATTTCTCCTCCAGGACCTCACGACTGCATTTCCCCACATCGTTGGTGCCGACATGCACCACGACCACTGGCTCCTCCCCAGCACTATCTACCAGCCTATCTAAAACACGCGTAATGTCCGCTACCTTCGCACCAGGCAGGCAAGTCACCATACGGTCAGTACGCGGGTTCGCCACCCAGCTGTCTACCTGCCTAAGGATCGAATCACCCACTACCAAGAGCCCCCCTCCCACCCTGCTCAGGGATGGTTCCTTGGTGCAAAAGGAGAGCCGCTCACCAGCTGGGGAAGAGGTCCCTTCTGAGGGCACATTCCCCTTATCCTCAGCATGGTGCCCTGTTTCCCCTAGACCCTCATGCTCCCTGACAGCAGCGGGGCTGCCAGATCCAGAGTGGGACGAAGCTAACAAGTCCCCGAGAGTCTTTTCTGTGTGCCTAGCTGACTGTCTCTGCTTCTCCAGGTCAGCCACCTTGGCCTCAAGGGAGCACACACGTTCCCTGAGAACCAGGAGCTCCTTGCACCGAGGACACACCCAAGACTTCTGCCCAGTGGGCAGATAGTCATACATGTGACACTCCGTGCAAAACACTGGATAGCCCCCAACCCCCTGCTGGCATTCTGGCTTCATAATTCTTTTAAAATAAATAAATATAATCCCCCTTTTAAACCCTTGGTATTTATGTGGTTTTTGTTATCAAGTCAAATTATTTTACGGGAAAGACAAAGAGCCTAGGGCCTTGTCTTTCTGGCTCTTTTTGGGCTTCTTACAGAGCCACAGGCAAAGAGCCACAGGCAAAGAGCCACAGGCAAAGAGCCACAGGCAAAGAGCCACAGGCAAAGAGCCACAGGCAAAGAGCCACAGGCAAAGAGCCACAGGCAAAGAGCTAGAGGCCTCCCCCAGCAGAGGTCAGGCAGCAGCTATTCAAATTCAAATTCACCCAGGCACTCAATCACAGGCAAAACAATGCCCCTTCCACTTCCTCTCAATTACAGGCAATCCCAGTCAAACAATGCCCGTTCCTCTCCCACACTCAATCAGCCAGGACTCTGCAAGAACTCTAAGTGCTTCCACACACTGCTAAACACAGTTTTCCCACAAAATATCCTTAGCTGAATTCTCTCAGCTGAAAGCAAGTAAAAGAAACCCACTCACCTCTCTCACAGCTCTCTCTCCTGCTCTTGCTCAGATCTCAGCTGGTCTCCTCTGCCTCTGGCAAGGTGCTTCCTTAAAAAATCGTAACGTGATGCACACGTGAAGCCGAGCCAGCAGGTCAACACAGCGGGCAGTGCTGCCACCACCTGGCCCGGGAGAGCCCTTCTGCCCAAAGCAGGAAGCCGGTGGCAGCGCCCACACAGGCCATCGTGGGAGAACAGGAACATGGGACACGTCCCTTCCTGGTCATTTCCCCCCCCTTGCAAATGCAGCCGACAGTGCTGCTTTTTCAAGGAGGAAAATGGGTGGGTGGGTGGGAGGGGGGGGGTCTTTAACCCTTTTCTTGCTCTGCCGTTTTTTGAATGAAAAAAGCCACCCCAAGCTGCTCACACCTCCACTGGGGAAAGCTTAGGGGTGCCCATACTTTTTTTTTCCACAACAGGAGCACAGGGAGCTCATGGATTTTTTTTTTTAACTGAGAATACAGAAGGGGGAGAAACGATCGGAGAGCCTCCCCTCCCCACACCATCCTCCTCCTCCAAAACCATTGGCTGCCTTTGCAAAAATACCCACGTGCCCAAGAGCTGCCGACCCCCGACTGACAGGCGGCACGGCTAGAAAAACTTCAAACTGGTGCATCATTGCAACACTTAAGATATTTTAAGAACTGCATTTCTCTTTTCTTTTGTACGATTTTACTGTTTTATACGAATTGCAGTTATGTGACTTGTCCTGGCCTAAGAACCGATTCGTAAACTAAACTGAAACTCCAGGGACACAGGGCGATTCCAGATCCAGAGAGCGTGAGACGAATTTGACTCTCTAGTTGACTAAACCAGGGAGGGACTAAACCAAAGGGATCTGTCGAGGATGGGCGAGTGGGCGTCAACGTGGCAAATGGGGTTCATCATGGGCAAGTGTAAAGTAACTCACATTGAAGCAAAAAAACCCTAACTATAAATACACGTTGAAGGGGTCCGAACTGGCAGAGACTGACCAGGAGAGAGATCTTGGAGTCATAGTAGATAATTCACTGAAAATGTCAATACAGTGTGTGACTGCAATAAAAAAGGCCAATGCTATGCTGGGGGTAATTAGGAAGGAAATTGAAAACAGATCAGCCAATATCATAATGCCCCTATATAAACCGATGGTGCAACCTCATTTGGAATACTGTGTGCAGTTCTGGTCACCACACCTTAAAAAGGATATTATAGCTTTGGAAAAAGGGCAGAAAAAGGGCAACTAGAATGATAAAAGGGTTGGAACCAATGTTCCCTCTAAGCTGCGGAGTCTTGTGAGCAGAAATTCTACTTTGTGAGCTACTGGCATTAAAGCTGTGAGTGAGCGATATGGCTCCTGCATAAATTAGTCTGCTTGGGAGCCATTCTTCCTGAGCTAAGAGAAAAATCTGTGAGCCGGAGGCTAAAAAACTGTGAGCTAGCTCACACTAACTCATCTTAGAGGGAACACTGGTTGGAACACTTTCCCTATGAGGAAAGGTTAAGGCGCTTGGGGCTCTTTAGCGTGGAGAAACAACGACTTAGGGGTGACATGATTGAGGTTTACAAGATTATGCATGAGATAGAGCAGGTCGAGAAAGAAGTACTTTTCTCCCTTTCTCACAACACAAGAACTCGTGGGCACTCCATGAAATTGCTGAGCGGTCGGGTTAGAACGGATAAAAGGAAGTCCTTCTTCACCCAAAGAGTGATTAACACTTGGAATTCACTGCCACAGGAGGTGGTGGCGGCTACAAGCATGGACGGCTTCAAAAGCGAATTAGATAAGCATATTGTTGGATGTTACAAGTTAGAACACTTCTATTTGGTATTTACTGAGTTAATACTGTGTAGTGAATCACATGTTTGTTTGTGACCTAGAGAGCTAGAAAGCCCACCAGATTGAGATCTAGTTTGTTGTTTTGATTGGGGAATGGAGTGGCTAGTATTTAGCATTTTATGACTCTTTGTGCAGAGCAAGAAAAAACTCCAGACTCCATTAGACCTCTGCCATGTAAGGCTGACTGTTCGTTAGTCTGTCTAGATGTGAAGATGTAGAAATAAAGCTCTTTGTTATTTTTCATCCTGTTTACCCTACCCATGCTAGGTTCTAGTAAACTTTTATATTTTAAACTACCATGGACTCAGACTCATTTATACTCTGCTAACTCTGCTGAATTAACTTAAAGAAATTAAACAAACAAAACTCCAATACATATGGAGCAGAAGTCCATCAGTGGCTATTAGCCACAAGGTATAGATAGGGGCTCTGGGGCAAGTGATGCTCTGTCTTCTTGGTGCTTTGGGGGGGGTCAACAGTGGGAGGGCTTCTAATGTCCTGGCCCCACTGCTGGACCTCCCGATGGCACCTGGTGTTTCTGGCCACTGTGTGACACAGAGTGTTGGACTGGATGGGCCTTTGGCCTGATCCAACATTGGCGTCTCTTATGTTCTTATGTTGCCGTAGATTATCCAGGCTTTGTGGCCATGGTTTCTCTCACTATCTCTCTGGATTTGGGAAGGACCCGTAAGGCTTTTTACCCCATCCTTCCTCCAAAGAGCTCATAAGGAGGTGTCTACATGGCTCCCCCGCCCGCTGTTTCATCCACACAGCAACTCTGTGAGGTTGATTAGGCCGAGAGAAAGTGACTGGCTCAAGGTCACCCGGTGACTTCCCGCAGAGGAGCGGGGATTTGAACCTGGGTCTCTTGGAACCGGTCATGCCTCACTAGATCACTCCTCTCTACTGCAAAGCTGAGAAGCAAATGGAATTGTGGACGCAATTTCATGCACCCAGACACCCTTCCTGTCGTGATCAGACAATGGAGAAAAGGGCAACGCTCCCTCTAAGCTGTGGAGGCTTTTGAGCAAAAAATTCTACTTTGTGAGCTGCTGGCATTAACGCTGTGAGTGAGCGATTTGGCTGCTGCATTAATTAGTTTGCTCTGGAGCCCTCCTTCCTGAGCTGAGACAAAAATGTGTGAGCCGGAGGCTAAAAAACTGTGAGATGGCTCACACTAACTTAGCTTAGAGGGAACACAGGAAGGAAGGAAGGAAGGAAGGAAGGAAGGAAGGAAGGAAGGAAGGAAGGAATGCTCCCTCTAAGCAGTGGAGTCTTGTGAGCAAAAAAATCTACTTTGTGAGCTCCTGGCATTAAAGTTGTGAGCGAGCGGTTTGGCTACGGCATAAGTTAGTTTGCTCCGGAGCCATCCTTCCTGAGCTAAGACAATTAAAGTCTGTGAGCTGGAGGCCAAAAAACTGAGCTAGCTCACACCAACTCAGCTTAGAGGGAGCACTGGAAAAGCGCCCCCTACCCCCAAATTCAGGGGCTGGGGAGGGAGACCGCTTCCTGAACCTGGATTCGAGTCCAGCAGCACCTTAGAGACCAACTAGATTTTCGGGGTGTGAGCGTTCGAGAATCAAAGCTCCCTCTGTGAGATCATTTTGCCTCTCCAAAATCTTCTTGGTCTCAGAAGACCTAGGAGACTCGAATCGAGCTGTCCTGTTGCTCTTCCGGCAGTTAAGAAGCCCAACCATGGCAGAAGGCAGGCCTCTGCTGCCTGGGCACTTCAGACAAAGGAAGGTGACGATCCCATGGCGATTGTACACAACAAGGAACCCAGAGGGGGGATTGTTCTGCCACTCTGCCCCGTCAGCAGGCAGCATCCCAAAGCGATGTCTGGAGCAGGGGCACGAGTGGGCAGCAGAAGGATGTGGGTACATGGGTCAAGCAAGCAGCACATGGCACCATAACGGAGGCGATGCAGATCAACCAGGCTACGTTCCATGGTCCGACAGCCGTTGGCAATGATCCCAGAGGCAGAATCCCCCTTCCCAGTCACGGAGTCCAGCCGCACACATACGCCACGCTCACACATGGACCGCCACTCTTCTAGCAGCCTTCACCAGCCAACTTGCACGAGCCGCCATATGTACAGGAGCAAGCTAGTTAGGAGCAGTGCTCCCTCTAAGCTGTGGAGTCTTGTGAGCAAAAATTCTACTTTGTGAGCTCCCGACATTAAAGTTGCGAGTGAGCAATTTGACTACTGCATCAATTAGGCTGCGGTCACACGGAGCATTAGCCACGTTACAGAGACGGAAGATAGGCGGATTTTCCGGGCGCGATCACACAGCAACATCTGGGAAGCGTAGAGCTCCCATGGCGAACCCAAGGCTTCCCGCCGAAGATGCGGGGTAAAAAACTAGTACCTCTGAGGTACTAGTTTCCGGAAACCGCGGGGCAAGGGCTGGCGTCTGATCGCGTTTCCGGTGGTGGCATCCGGCGCCCGCCCATGTCCCTTCGCAAACAGGTTTCCCCCCCAAGTCTCCACAAGATGCGCACAAGCACCCAACGGTGCATGCGCACAAAGAGGAAAGCGAAAGCGCTGTTTCGGCTTAAAAATAAATAAATGACCCCGTTTGACACGGCAGCGGTGCCTAGCCATTGCTGGTGTGATCGCGCCCTGCCGCTTCTTTGCCGTGCTGCAGGATCGTCGTGTGATCGCATTCGCCACCCTCATTTACCCGCCGGCGCGGAGGGATGGACCCATGGTGTGCCGCCATCGCGTCTGATCGCTTAATCGCGGATCAAACTGCGCCGGGGCAATTAGCCATGCCTCCCCCCACGATATCCAGCCCGTGTGACCAGGGCCAAAGTTTGCTCTGGAGCCATCCTTCCTGAGCTGCATGAGCCGGAGGTGAAAAAACTGTGAGCTAGCTCGCACTGACTCCGCTTAGAGGGAACATTGGTGAGGAGGGGAGCCCCAAAGCAGGCCAGATGGGACACTCCCTGAGAGCACAACGAAGCTGCCCCCCTTTCAAGAGGCTCCACTGCAGAGGGGGCCGAAGGGGGCACACAACAACGCACAAGGAAGCGACTCCTCTGCTCCCCCCCCCATCAGATCACAGACAGTGGAACGAATGAAAGGACGGCAGGGAATGCTTGTGCCTGTTTAAGCAAGCACAGGAGTCAGGAAACCAGCGAAGGAATGTCTTGGCCAGCACTCACTTTTCCAGCAAGATTAGCGCCGTCGTTGGGTTCACACGGAGGTATTTGCACGTCGGTTGTCCATAATCGGCCAGATAGGTGGACCAGTCCCACTCGAGGAACAAATCTAAGAGCTGTAAAAACAAGAAGGGAACAAAATAAATGATGATTAGCACAATGTGGACAGAAAGTTTTCTCTCACCACAGAGGTGGTCCTTATACGCAAGACTGTGTTGGAAGAAAGTATTTTTTACATTAACCTTGTTACACCTGCAGAAATGTAGGGTCCAGTATAACCCCAAGACTCTTAACTGAGCCAGCAAGGGGCAGCTGAACCCCATCAAAGGTGAGGAGACCACGATCTCCTTCAAGACTTCTCCTTTCCCAACCAGCATTCCCTCTGTCTTCTCAGGCTTAATTTTTAGTATGTTTTTAATTTTTAGCCATGTAAACACACCAGACAAACAAGTGATTCCAGGACATTTACCACATCAGGAAGAGAGTTAGATAAGGAGATATACAGCTGAGTGTCATCAACACATTGATGACGGTCAACACCAAAACTATGACTGCTATGGTCAGGCCTCACCTGGAGTACTATGTCCAGTTTTGGGCACCACATTTTAGGAAGGATGTTGACAAGCTGGAGCGTGTCCAGAAGAGGGCAACCAGGATGGTGAGAGGGTTGGAATCCAAGTCTTACGAGGAAAGGCTGAAAGAGTTGGGTCTGTTTAGCCTGGGAAAGAGAAGGCTTAGAGGGGACACGATTGCAGTCTTCAAGTATTTGAAGGGCTGTCATGTAGAAGATGGAGCGGATCTATTCTCTCTTGCTCCAGATGGCAAGACTAGATCTAATGGGTGGGAATTACAAGGGAGTCGATACCGGCTAAATATCAGGAGAGACTTCCTAACTGTAAGAGTGGTTGAGAAGTGGAACAGACTGCCTCAGGAGGTGATGGAT
Organism: Gekko japonicus; assembly: GCF_001447785.1. Classification (NCBI taxonomy): domain Eukaryota; kingdom Metazoa; phylum Chordata; class Lepidosauria; order Squamata; family Gekkonidae; genus Gekko; species Gekko japonicus. The sequence continues at coordinate 48,516 of NW_015160314.1, forward strand.
GCTCCTTCGTTGGACGTTTTCAAGAGGAGGCTGGACGACCCTCTTTCGGGTATGTTGTAGGGCTGTCTTTCGGCTGTGCTCCTGCAGAGTGCAGGGGGTTGGACTAGATGATCCGCGAGGTCCCTTCCAACGCTAACATTCTATGGTTCTATGATTCTATGACTGATTTGTCCCCAGGGCTTTACATAGAGGCTGCACAGCAAGCGGTCTAGGACTGCACTGTGTGGAACCCCACAGGACATATCCCACACTGATGATGACTGGTCTCCAACAACAACCCTCTAAGTTCAGTCTGTGAGGAATGATTTGAACCCCTCAAGCACACATCCCCGGATACCTGCTTCTGTCTCCAGATGCCTCAACAAGATGGTACGGCCCAGTGTATTAAAGGCTAGTTTGGTTAGTGGTTAGCTAGTTTGGTGTAGTGAGAGTCAGTCTGGTGTAGTGGTTAAGTGCGAGGACTCTAATCTGGGAGAACTGGGTTTGATTCCCCACTCCTCCACTTGCACCTGCTGGATGACCTTGGGCAAGCCATAGTTCTGATGAGCTGTCCTTGAAAAAGAGCAGTTGCTGTCAGAGCTCTCTCAGCCCCACCTGCCTCCCAGGGTGCCTGTCGTGGGGAGGGGAAGGGAAAGGAGTTTGTAAGCCGCTCTGAGACTCCTTTGGGTAGTGAAGTGCGGGGCATAAATCCAATCTCTTCTTCTTCTTCTTCTTCTTCTTCTTCTTCTTCTTCTTCTTCTTCTTCTTCTTCTTCTTCTTCTTCTTCTTCTTCTACAGATAAATCCAGTTGAAGGAGCAAAGAATCTTGTCGACAGAACAAAGTTTGAGTCCAGTGGCTCCTTTAAGATCAACAAAGTTTAATTCTGGGTATAAGCTTTTGTGTCCAATACATCGAAACAAAGCTTCCTCAAGCCTTACATATAGGTAGGGAGGTTGCCTCGCAAAGCCACCAGAGTTGACTCCGTCCCACAGCCCCACCTGAGGTCAGACTGAAAAGGGTCCAGAGCAGATGAGTTATCCCAGAAGACCTGGAGCTGGTCCATTACTGCTCTCTCGGTCACTTTACGCTGAAAGGGCAGATTAGAGACTGAGGAGCAGCAGATGGTTGAAGTGGATCTACTAGGGGTTTGTGACCCATCCACCCATCCTTAAGCATGCTGCAGTTTCTCAGTCTGACAGAGAAGAAGCATGTCTGCAAAAGAGCCAGAGGTTCTACACTTTGCTGAGTCTCACAATGCAGGCAGGCTTGCCTGGACCCCGTCCTATGGGGCTGGAAGACACGCTGACTTGGGCCACCTTGCACAGCAAGTCACTGGTGGAGCCGGGAAGAGAACAAGACGATATAGAAAGCTGAGGCAAGACTAGGGACAGAAGTAGTAAGCCCTCGAGAAACAAGAGAACTTCAAGGAACTAAGAACACGAGAGAAGCCATGCTGGATCAGGCCAATGACCCATCCAGTCCAACACTCTGTGTCTCACAGAGGCCAAAACCCAGCTGCCACCCGGAGGTCCAGAAGCCCACCCACTGTTGCCTCCCATGCATCAAGAAGACAGAACATCACTGCCCAATCCCCTCATTAGTCTTCGTCTACGCTTGCAGCCTCCACCGCCACTTCCTGTGGCAGTGAATTCCATACTTTTTGGTCAAGAAAGGCCCCTGCCACACGGCAGGAGAAAAGCCTCTTAAGGCGCGGCTTTTAAAAGCTGCGCCAACGTTGAGGCGCCGCGGCGGGATCCCACGGATCCCCTGGCCGCTGCGCCTTTTCTCCCCGGCGCGATCAAACGCCGGGGAGAAAACACGGCCCGAACGGGAGCCGGCCGAACTGCGCATGTCCGGGCATGCGCAGTTCGGATCCGGGCCGGGGTTGAGCCGAGGCCGCTGCGCCTTTACTCCCCGGCGCGATCAAACGCCGGGGAGAAAACACGGCCCGAACGGGAGCCGGCCGAACTGCGCATGTCCGGGCATGCGCAGTTCGGATCCGGGCCGGGGTTGAGCCG